>NC_050075.1:9100462-9271152 GCF_009764565.3 Dermochelys coriacea
ACTTAATCTTGCCTCAGCACAGAGGGGTGGCCTACATGGCATCTGGAAGTGCACTCCTGCCCTACATTTCTGTGATTCTGTGAAATAAGGGAGACTTGAAATTTGGAACTCTAGCTTCTCAGGTAATAAAAGGAATAACTAGTTTTCAAACACTAGTTGAAGTCAGTGGGAACATTGGCCATGTAATTTAACCCCTTTGGTTTTCAGCCTGTAGGATAAACTAAGAAAAGTTTTTTATAGTTCCCCTCAAAGGAAAGCCTGCATACTGTGATACTATGTGCACGGTGAAATAAAATCTGTCCTAGAAATTCACTATAAGGCAGCACTCATACTAATGAAAATGAGAAGCAGTGCAGAGATTCAAGAAGTTGGGAGATGTGGTCAGAGAGAAGGAGAAGGAAAGAACAAGTGATTACGTGTTTGTTGTAAACTGCAGTGGTTTAAAACTTAAAATTGAGTCAGCCGCTGCTTAAAAGGTCAGAGGAAGACTCTGCCCATTGCTGGCATCACATTTCAGGCCTGAGGACAAGGAGAGTCAGATAGAGGGGCATTTGGTCCTAATTATGGGATACAGGCGGTCCTAGGAGATGGACCACACCTGGGAAATATGAAACGCTTGATCACCCCCAGTAGTGCAGTCTTCATGCTGTTCCCAACTTTCTCGCAAAGACTGAGGTTTAGGACATTAGAACATGTGAAAGTGTATCTGTTTCAGTAAAGATACAAATGGGGAATTGTCAGTCTAAGGGCTTGTCTACACTGTGACGTTGTTGACAAAAGTTTTGTCCTTTCACGGGTACTTAAAAAAGCCCCTGCCCTCCGCCCCCTGCGAAAGACAAAAGTTTTGCAATGCAAGCAGCAGTGTGAATTCAGCTCCTGCTGACAAAGCTAATGGCACTCAAGGGGCTGGAAGTATTTTGTCGGCAAAAGTGCTGACAAAATACTGACAGAGTGTTCACACGCACTGACTTTTAGCGACAAGGCTGTGTCGACACAGCCTTGTCACTAAAAGCTTAGTGTACACAAGTCCTAAGTTAGTAACTCTTACAAGAAATAAAAAGTGGAATGATTTCCACGGTGTACAATGTACCCAACGAATGTAATATAGTACGCTTCTATAAAGTTTAGCTCTTGCTTTAAACTTTGTACTCATATGGCGCACTTGCAGTGCTGTAATTAAGGTTTCGTTAATGTTTCCATTATAGTGTCCATATTTTTAGGACCTTGGAAACAAATCACTCCAGCTAACAGCTTGGCTTACATCCACTACACCGTTTCTGTGCAGGCATGACTGTTGTATTCCTAACTATATGATCGTATTCAGCTGCTTTGTTGCTGTTCAAAACAGATAATTAGAACCACCTAAGTTAGTAGGGTTTCAAAATCAAGAGCTGTATGGTATGTTGAATCCACCACCAGGCTGGGAATGTGTGAGAGACAGCCTGACTGACACAGAAAAGCCATCAGGGTGTTTCAGTTCCAAATGCTACAGAGAACGGAGGACATAATAACAATGCTCTGCCCTTTATGTGAATAGTACCTGTCATCCGAGGATTTCAACGGATTCTACTAAGAGGAATACATATTATTATTCCCATTTTGTAGGATGCGTTCAGGTTCTATTTAAATCAGTTCAGGACTGCAAGAGTTTGAACCTCAGCAGATGCTCTTTTAATACCCCTAATTTCCCCTTTCTCCAGAACATCCCAAATTGTGCCTGAAGACAGCAACTCCAGGACCTGAAATTCCCTCTCCTTGGGGACAACTATTAATCCCCCAGAATAGGCCCTACAGGATTCAGATTGTGCATTCACCCAGAAGGGGTAGTAATTTTAGATCGGGCCTGGGCATAAAGAGATTCTTTATCGAACATTGGTTGTACCCAGATAAGGGCCTTGTTCTTCATAAAACATATGTCAACATTCCATGCCAAAAACGTGGCAGAAAATGTGTCTTTTTCTCTATGAATTCTCAACTCCCTGCAGTGTCGTTGGGCACAATTCAGACATCTCTTGGAAAAGTCTCCACAGCGATTGTTTTAATAAAAGATGCGTAGCAGTAACACGTTGTACCTTTTGTAAGTGCTCTTCAAAAGAGCACACCTTTATGCATTGAGGCCCATGAAAGCACTGGGGAATAACTTCCGTTTCTCACTGCAAAGGAGGATGACTTTACCTGGGGAAGCCCTTCACAGACCCAAATATGGCACTTCTACCACTAGACACCCTCACTTGTGCAGTCCCTCTCTCCCTGGTCCTGTTCAACATCTACATGAAGCCACTAGGTGAACTGGTAAAATTACATAAACTCAAGTGCCAGCCATATGCAGGTGACACATAGCTATCCCTATGTACAAGTTCTCCACGTACAACCACACCACTACCAGCAAGTTGGTCCAGTGCTTGGACAAGATCTGCTTGTAGTTAAAGAACAGCTGGCTGAAGCTGAACCTGAGCAAGACAGAGATCATGCTAGTGAGCAGAGGGAAGCACTTTTTGCAGCCATAGTGTAGTCTCCTTTGGTTTAAGGCCCATGCCTTTGATTGGTCAATTGAGTCTATAGCTTAGGAGTGCTCCTGGACTCACGTAGCAGCATCTGCAAGCCTCTGTCATGACTGCTTAGCTAGGAAACTCTTTTCCAGCCTGATAGTTTAAGATCTGGCCTCAATTATACATGCCTTCATCACCTCCTGTATGGAGTACAGTATACGTGGGCAAGAAGCCATCAGCTCTTGGGGAAACTTCAGAATGCTACCACGTCTCCTTAGTAGTGTTAGCTACCATGAGCATATCACACCTTTCCTCTGCTCTCTACATTGGCTTCCTATAGAATATAGAGTCAAGTTCAAGGTCTTGGTCCTCATCTTCAAGGTGCTCAATGGCTTGGGCTCAGGATATCGAAAAGATTGCCTAAAGTTCCAGGATGAAGACTGCGATTGACATCTCTGCTCCTCAGGCACAGTGGAACACTCTACCATAAGCGTCAAGCTTATCTGTGCAGGAGACGGGGCTTTCTCGGGCTGGTCTGAAAGTGTGGTACAAACTCCCATAGGAACTAAAGACCATTGCAAACATCACCACTTTCCACTCCAAGTGTATGGTGCACTTCTTCAGCTTCCACTCTCTGTCATAAATACATGGTGGCATGTGCATTTTATAGATAAAACCATACCAAATCAAAACATCACACTGTGCACAAAGTTGTTGATAGAGGGGACAGACACGTGACAGATGGTAGTCACATTGCTTACTGCACGACTGGAAGATGTTTGGATGCTACAGTGATGAGGACAGTATAAGAATCTATCACTGCAGATGTTGAATCAAGTTACAGGTGACCTGTGGAAGGGGAAACTGGTGACTAAGTGAATGTGTTTTGCTTTATATACCATGAAGAAATAGGAGTATTTCTTCAGACTTCAGGAATTTAGTCCATGGATTTAAGCCCATATTTTCAAAGGCATATTGGTGTCTAGAGTTTAGTGATTAGTGGGATATTTTCTAAAGTACCTATTGATGTCATTGTTCTGTAAAAAGCTCACTAGGGTTATGCCGACACTGTAACTGGGAGCAACTCTCCAGCCACGTGGACAGACTCGTGTTAGCTAAAAACAGTTGTGATTCATAGATACTAAGGTCAGAAGGGATCATTACGATCATCTAGTCCGACCTCCTGCACAACGCAGGCCACAGAATCTCACCCACCCACTCCTGCAATAAACCTCTCACCTATGTCTGAGCTATTGAAGTCCTCAAATTGTGTATTAAAGACTTCAAGGAGCAGAGAATCCTCCAGCAAGTGACCCGTGCCCCATGCTACAGAGGAAGGCGAAAAACCTCCAGGGCCTCTTCCAATCTGTCCTGGAGGAAAATTCCTTCCCGACCCCAAATATGGTGATCAGCATGTGGGCAAGATTCACCAGCCAGATACTTAGGAAGTAATTTTCTGTAGTAACTCAGATCCCACCCCATCTAACATCCCATCACAGGCCATTAGGCCTATTTACCATGAATATTTAAAGATCAATTAATTACCAAAATCGGGTTATCCCATCATACCATCTCCTCCATAAACTTATGAAGTTTAATGTTAAAGCCAGATAGATCTTTTCCCCCCACCGCTTCCCTTGGAAGGCTATTCCAAAACTTTATTCCTCTGATGGTTAGAAACCTTCTAATTTCAAGTCTAAACTTCCCAATGACCAGTTTATATCCATTTGTTCTTGTGTCCACATTGGTACTCAGGATTTCAAGACCACCCAACCCCCAGCTTTAAAAGCCCGAGCTGCAGCCCTGAGCCGCAATGTCCTTGCTGCAATTTCTAGCACACTAGTGCAAGTCTGTCTACGTGGACTGGGACGCTCGCTCCCTGCTGAAGTGTAGACATACTCTAGGTATCTGTTCTATAACATTTTTGAAAATATAGCTCTTAGTGATAAGATATTACACCCTACCACATACTGTATGGACACTCAGATGAATATAATTTCTGTCGCACTTTGTTTTCCATTGGTATCATTGTTCTGACCATTAGGTGTTCATTATTTTGTAGTTGGGTATCTTTTTTTTTTTTTTTTAAAGAAAATAAACCAAAAATCTAGTGCATTTAATTTTTATCTGCAGATGTAGTCTCAATTTTTCTACTGTGCAGCTGCTGCTGCCATTTCCCCATGGTCTAGTAGTATGTCTGTGTGTGAGCGTTGCTTTAATAAACTCCTGCTATTGAAATGTTTCCTGAGTTGTTTTAGTTTATAGGGGGATTTCAGAAGTGGATCTATTCAATTTCAGCTTTATTTCTACAAATTTTAAATACTTCCATCTTGAGACCCCAGTTTTACAGGAAATTTCCAGGAGCTCAAGATAGGACAATTTGGAGATGCCAGACTACACCATAGAGTTGGCTTCTCCCTCCCCCCACTTCACCCCCCCAAGCAGCTGAACCTACTTTTTCCTCAAGCCAAGGATGTAGCAGGTGGGTTGGGAGCCCTGGGACTTGTCTACATTGGAGTTTTTGCACTGATGTGATTTCTGATGTGTCTATACCAGTGTATACTTCCAGTGGAATTGCCTTGCACTGGTTTCAGGGTAGGGTAAGTTGCATTTGTATAAGTCCTAGCCTACATTTTTGGCATTATATCTATAATAGAGTTTTGTACTGCCTTAGCTACATCAAGCTACAACCCCTAATGTAGACCCAGTCACTAAAGATCTCCATGGGGATGTGAAATGCCCCATCAGGGTGGATTTGATTTAAATCACTAGTCAGAAAGACTCAATTTAATCATGTTTTTCTACATAAAAGTGCATTCTTGTTCGTTGGTATAACCTTAATGCATATTCTTCACAACTCAGAGATAGATGTAGGTTTCATTTTTAGAAAGTACAAACTGTACATTTTTAAATAGTGATTTATTTTGAAAACTTTTCAGATTAGTTTTACAGCTATATCAGCAAATGAATGAATGGTTGGTTGGCTATTTCATTTACCAAAGGTAATTGAAGCAGATAGTTCACCGCCCAATGACTTCATAAATGTCACCAATTCAACAGGTTAATCATTAATATTTGGAGGATTTTCTTGCCATACTGTATTGGGAGGAGAACATCACCAGACAGACATTTTAAAATTGTTTTATTTAACTAAAACAAACAACAACATTCCATTCTGGATTTTTTTCTTCAACAGCAAACATGTAATATTTTAACAAAACAAGCATGTTTCCCTTGCTTCTCACATTTATCTCCAGACGTCTTCTCCTTGTCCAGATCTATTCCACCCCCAATAATCTTCTATTCATTGAACTTTTTGAAACTCTGCATTTTTAGAGAGAGGTAAGGGATTGACTCTGTGTACACAAATTTGCAGAGGGACAATAGAGTTGAGGTCTGTTGTTTCTCATCTCTATATATTTATTTATTTATTTAAATACATTTTTGCTATTAACAAGTATGTTACCTCTGGAGACACAAATCCACAATTTGAGAACTGCAAAACTAAGCATCTCTGATAGTATCTTCTAGACTGACCATTGAATCTCATTGGGTAGATAAAAAGAAAAGGAGTACTTGTGGCACCTTAGAGACTAACAAATTTATTTGAGCATAAGTTTTCGTGAGCTACAGCAAGTAGCAAGTGAGCATCTGATGAAGTGAGCTGTAGCTCACGAAAGCTTATGCTCAAATAAATTTGTTAGTCTCTAAGGTGCCACAAGTACTCCTTTTCTTTTTGCAAATACAGACTAACACGGCTGCTACTCTGAAACCTGTCATTGGGTAGATAGAAAGTTAACCTAAATAATCTAAATGGAAGTTCCTGGAGCCTCATAAGATTAGATTCCTAACTCATGAACTACTGGAACTCATTTACAAAACTTTTCTTAAACATTCCATGAATATATTGTCATACTATAGAATTAGAATGTATAATCCTTATTCCATGGGATATCTTTGAGCTATAATGTATCTTAATTAAAACTGTTTAGGTTTTTTTCCTCAAAAAGCATTTTATCAAAAAAATCAAATTTAAATAAAATTCAATGTTTATTTTTTTTTTAAAAAATCATCGATTTTTATCCACCATGTGCCCCATGAACACAAGGAGCAGAAGTGTTATTGTAAATGTACTTTTAAGCCCATTACTTTTTCCCTCCCAACCAAACATGGGCAACCTTTCACTTTCACTTTTGTGCATGCATGTTTGTTTCTATCTAAAATATAACACCACGGTGATGAATACGATAGAAACCCTTTGTATCTACATATCATCTAATCTATCGGAAAGAAAAATCCAAAAATACTGTCACTCTAAGCATTTGTAGCTGGTTCTCAGTGTTGTTCTTGGTGTGTTGTAGGTTATAATTCTTCTGCACCAATTGTTACTGCATATCTTGTAAATATTTATAACCTAGGGCTTGGGAAAACTTGTTTACCAGCACAATGTGCAACTTGAAACCTTCTGAATCTCTGACTAAGATAAGATGTAGCCAAGACTTTTTTTCCAAGTTTGTGTGTGTATGTACCAAGTTGCTATTTCCCAGCAGCTTGTACTACAAGAGGGTGACATGATGATAGCAGAATACTGGTAAATAATGTATACGTAGGGCCTGATCCACCGGTGATGGAAATCAATTAAACAAATCCACTGAATCTGATGGGCTTTGGATCAGGCTTGTACTAAGTACCATCCTTTTTTCTTTTTTTTTTTTTTAAAGCTTCCATTGCTCCAGTAAGAAGTGCTCCTCCGAATTAATTTTGAGACCATTCCAGGCCAGTCAGGGCCATGCACAGGACGTGGAACACTTTCTGAATCACTCATTAACTGTGGTTATTTCCTTTGTGTTGCTCCATGCTTGGCAGTAGAGTAGACTGTTTATCAGCATTGCTCTGAATGGGGGCATCCCAGGCCATGGTCTTTTCCTGAGCAACCTTGTGCGCGAGGGAAAGGCTTGGGTCTTTCTCTCCTTTTGGGCAACGTCCACACAGAAGAAATAATCCCAGCACTTCTCTGAGCTCAGATGATCTACCCTTACTATATTACTAATTTGGTCTGTGGAAAAATAGGGCTCTGTAGCGTCAGGTGAGAGTGAATAATTCTAATGGGAAGCGGTATGCATCTATCAACAGGGCAATGCACTTGCATCCATGCTCCTACCCTCATCCAAACTTTGCCCGACTGAGGACTACACCGTGGCTTACTGGAGGGCTAAAGTTCTGCCCCTAACTCGCAGCTGCCATCACCACTTTTAATGAGATGCAGCCCACAGAGACTAGTGGAGTACTGCACACTTGGACCACAAGCCACATTTTAGCATGCTCTGTGGAGCACATTCTGGCCACCTAGAAGGGTGTAAATTAGGGTCCGAAATGACCCTCCACAGTTGCAGACAGAGATGTAAAAGAACAATCCTGGTATTGAGAACAAGGGCAGAAAGCGATGGGTGGTTGTTGTTTCTTTTTAAATACCATGCTACTGGAGGGCCCATCATACGAAAATACATTTAGTAAAAAGTCCAAGTTGAGGGTCAATGTATTTAATTGTAGTTCTGCATTTTATTCCCCAGGTGGCTAGTTTGTTGTAACATTCAGCCATGTTAGTGCTGGTTGAAGTGTTATTCCACGTTCTTAGCAATTGCAAAAGAACCAAGTTCCTTCTGTTTTCATCAGAAGATGATGGGCTAAATGGGAATCTCCCATTTGCTTCATCTCCAGCTTTGCTAAGGAAGTTGTGCAAAGTAATTACTTCCCTCAAAAAAAATCTCCATTAAATGTTGCTGATGCCATTTGGGCACCAGCTGATTGCACTGAAAAACCAAAGCCTCCTTTGACATTCTCACAAGCTTTCAGCTGATGGGTAGTACCTACGTAAGTAGAGAAGTTGTTTTCAATGGACAAGAATTTCATTATAAGGAAAACAGTACAACAAGTCACGTAGTAGGATTAAACACATGAGGGGACATCACCTTTTAGATGCATGGCTTATTTAGAAACAAACATGTTTTTATGATACCTTTATGGTCTGCTGTGGAGTAGAGAGATGGAAAGTTGTACCCATAAATACCAGGACATCCGTTGTACCAAGTTCAAAATTAATGGTTTGTCTTGATTCATTTCTTTATACAGATTTAATTAACTCTTCATATACCGTTTATAATCTGGTAATGTGATGTTTGAGGTAATACTCAACTTGTTGGCTTTGACATTTGTATGGAGAACAAAAATGAAGTTCAAAATGTATATCCGATGGGAATAGAATTCCTTCACATACCCCCTCTGTCCCACGTTGGTTTAAGCAAGCCAACTTAACCTCTTTGGCCTCAGTTTATGCATTTGTAAAATGGATAATGAGACTACCTTCTAGGAATGCTGTGAGAATGAATTAATGCTGCTTAGTTGCTTTGCTGTCTTCTGACTAATTCTGCATAAATACTGTTTTTAATAATAAAATTTCATATTGTGATAGGCACTTAGAGATTGGGAAGAAATTTGTGATCTTCACCAATATACGTGACTGAGCAAGCAATGTGCACATGTAATATGCGGTATGTAAATACTCCAAGCATAGAATGTTCGCCATTCATATATAAGGGGAGGGGGAGAGAGGAGGTGAGGGAAACAGAAATGGATGCAGAAGAAAGCTGGTGTGCTACTGAGAAACTATATAACTTGCTCTGACTTGGCAAGGCCCTATCATACAGCAATAGCGACTCCTCTTCTCCAGAATTTGCTGCTATGAGATGAGCACCCTTTGATCAGAGAATTCTGATTAGTGAGCACAGAGCTGAATAAAGAAAAAGTTAGCCATTTGGCTAGTCCTGTTCTCATAGCTGTAAATTAGAAGGAGGGCACATGAGAAGTTGGAGCTATAGTTTTTTTGTTTGTTTAGCCTTGTTTACCTGTTGGTAAGCCAGTGGAGGTCCACCCCTCTATTTTCCATCAACAGGGTTTTTTTTAAATACGTATTTTGTCAGTTGGCATACATCAAAGCAGCTGTCCCCAGAAATACAAGAGAGATAGCAAATAACAATTGTTTCAAATTAAATTCTAATTGGGTGCAGATGCTGTTTGTGTTCTCTAGAATTTCTTTTGAAACGGCAGATGGTCTGTTAGTTTTGGGGTATGGAGGGGATTTTTCCATCTCATTTTCCCTCTTGTGCCATTTGCATGACGTGTTAAATTAGAGTTGGATATAAGTGGGAAAGTAATACGCTGTTTAGACCTGTCTTGCCTATGAAAACACTGCTTCCACGGTGGCATTGTTTGAGCAAATTCTCAAAGTGACTCATGAGCATAAGCAGTGCATCTCCATGCTTTGCCTTCAAATCTAGCGGAGCCCTTGGGAGCTTATGCTCTGAAGTGATTAAATGTAGCCAAGATTATATTGTGACTTTAAATGGAGTTGGCACGTACTGTCATGATCAAACTGCAGGTAATTTCCCCTGCTTTGTTAAACTCAGTAAAATGTAAAATCTGTCTTCTCCCAGTGGTTCCTACACTCTTACTACTCTCAAAGGGGACTAGGGAGAATCTCAGTAGATCAGTGGGAAATAAATTGAAGGTCCATCTTTAGAAGACTTGCTGTGCACTGCTTGTGTCCTTTATAACAAAGAGATTGTCATACAGCTCTCAGGAGAGAATCCCATATCTGGTGCTCATTTTTTTTAAAAAAATATCACTTGATGTGATTCTCCACCCCTCCTCCTTGCCCTCCTGGACATTGAGCAGTAATGTCTCCACTGAAGTCAATTGGAGCTCTAGGCTCTCAAGACCTTGAGAAATCAAGGTATTTGTTAATATTGTTCAGTAGTCCCAGAATATTAGAGACAAGTTGGGTGAGGCAATATCTTTTGTTGAACCAACTTCTGTTGGTGAGAGAGACAAGCTTTCGAGCTTACCAGGAGCTCTTCTTCAGGTCCTGGCACAGGTGTTGGCTTGAAGTGGTTTCCATTATATACAGGATTTACAGTTTAGTTCAATGGCTCTGAGCACCCTCCCTCTTCCCCCTCCCCCCCACTATACAAACTGTTTTATAGCTGGGTCAGGGTGTTTTTATGTCATTTTGACACCTGAGCTAATAAGAGAGGAGTGAAATGAGTGAGGCTGTTCATTTCATACCCCTATCATCTTGCTGAGCACAGAAGTTGAACTACTTTATCAAATGAGCCTGGGTTTGGTGGTCACTTCAGATGTGTCTCTACTTCTCATCAGTCCATGTCCCTGAATACATTGCCCAGAATTCAGTCTCTAGAGCACCCTGTCCACAAAACTAAAGAACTGAGCAAACATGATGAATGCATTGTGTGTGTGGATGCATGTGTTCCCCTCAGTCAGTCAAGAAGGATATCAACTATGTTCATGCTATGGTGGCTTGCACTGGACCTTGCCTCTGAGCTAATAGATTGCTTTGGTTGACATTGTTTGCGCTTGCTGCCTGTGATGTTTTTTTCCCCACTCTAATGTGAGGCAAAACAGTTCAACCTACAAGTCCTTTTAATGGTTACATTCCTTCTCCTGGCTTTTGCCTTTCTTCTTCCTTTTATGCGATATTTTATTTATTTAGGTTTAAAATAATTAAGACTCCTGTCCAAGGCTCTAGACATCCTGATGTAATGAATTAAATTAAGTACATTATATAAATACATTTATATAAATACAATTACATTATATGTCAGCAGCATTAAAATCATTAGTCCCACAGGAACGCAGCCAGCCATACTGTTTCTTTATTATCTAGAAACCATACCCTCAACTCTCTTCAAAACTCTCAAACGGACATCTTACATGGCATGCCTGGACAGTCACCAAATTTGGGCTATTTTGGATCAAGAGGGAGGAGCAAGTTCGGAGCCCTGAGAGCACCTTGCCAGCCACCCCCCTCTTTTGTATCACTGTGGAGAGCGACTGTCAGCACCCCTGCTGACCACAGCTGTGTCTTTGTGGCCCAAGGAGAGAGGCTTTTTGGCAGAACTGGATACATTTCTGTTGGTATTATACCTTCCTACTTGGGTCACTGGGAATTTTGGGAAATTTTAGTGAAAAAATGGTCAAACAGAATGTGAAAGTACCCTTCATATTTATTCAGCATTGCACACATCATGAATTTCATGATTTGTTTCATTTCATTCTCACTAGAAAACTTGGCTATCCAGAAAAAATAATTTGTGTAAATCCCAGTGAAGTTGATGTTCTGTTTCTTGTGATGTCTATCTGATGATCAGGTATTTAGGGTACCCAGAGCTGATTGGAAAATTGAATTTCCATGCTTTGGGAAATGCTGGTATTTCTTTGTTTTTGTTCTGAGTTAGGAGGAAAAGTTTTAAATAATGAAACCTATCATGGCATGAAAAGTGACAAAGTTTGATTTGGAACTGTTGAAAAGAAAAACTTCATTTCTGTTGAAAATGAATCATTTCAAGATTTTGACTTGTGACATTGATTTGAAGTGAACCTTTTATATTGAATTGCCATTTTGATGTAGCATGACAAAATGTCAATTCACAGCTTTAGTTTCAAAAGTTTAGTTTCAAATCAGTATTTCAGTGTTGCTTCAGAAAATCAAAAGACTTTGTCAAAATTAACATTTCCAGTTTTGAAAAAAACACATTTGCTGATGGAAAAAATTTTTTTTTCCATCAGAAAATTTTGACCAACAAGCTATAACATAACGGTGAAGACTTGCTCAAGACACTGAGATACAACTCAACCCCACAGTCACGCAGGATAAGCCTATCAAATGGACAGTCAGTATCATGGTACAGGGATGACTGCAGAGGGACAAAAATCACTATAGTAAAAACTCAACAAAGCCAGGTAACAGGTAGGATTCAGGAGAGGATGGTGTCACACCGGGAAGCTCTACCAGGGCTGTGTGTGAGGCATGGTAAATATATCCAAACTGACAGATGTATCGCAGTGCATCATACAGTTTTGGTAGGAAGTGCTCTGTTGGTTTGAATGATACCTGGAGAATGCAGAAAAACCACTGCATGATACTTGGCGATTATCCCAGAACGTTTCATAACTTTGAAGATCGCCTGGATTTTCCATCTGTACAATGGTGAGATAGGAAAGGCTTCTACTGAGCTAGTGGTACAACCTTGAGACTAACAAACAGCTTCTTCGCAGCAAGCAATAATAGGCTTCTTCTGTGAGAACTTTCTGATTCTTGTTAAGAGCGTGCAAGTGACTGCAGTCTCTGTGCATAGGCATCATTCATCCACCTCTAAAATGCAGCTATTTTGAGCCAGCAACATACACGCTGGTGTTTGAGAGGGAGAAAGGGAGAAATTAATATTAATACCTAGCACTAAAAAGGGGGCGTGTCATTTTCAAAGTGGCTTGCAAACTCATCCTGACAAACACCTGTAAGAGATGGGTGGAGAAATGATGGTGGAGAGTGACGCTGTGTGGCATGTGGCTTACCCAGGGCCATAGGAAGAGTCCGTCTCTGAGACAGGGTTAGAATTTATGATTTCTTGATTCCCAGTCCTGTACTCAAGCCAGGAGGCCAGGAAAGAATTATTTATCTCTTTACCTACCTCAAGCCTCGTTTAGTTTCAGTGTGATATCTGATGTTGGGCTTAGCCCACGGGGGCGGGGGGGAGGAGGAAGGGGAGGGAGGGAGGAAGAGGAAGAGAAGGAGAGTGTGTGTGTAAGTAATTCAACAGAGAAAATGGCATGGAAGATGGAAGGCAGTCTGGGGAGTCATGCAGTTTTCCCCCCAGACACCTTTTGAAGGCAAACTGAGCCCAAGGCTAAGGGTCATTGTGACTAATTAGTTAATATTTGCATGGTTCTTGAAGATGAAAAGTGCTATAAACACACTCTGGCCTACAGTGGACACCTGTAGAGCAAGAAGCCAGTAAGTATTAATCTGCTTAAATTCCTCTTGTAGTTTCAACTGGATAAATAAATCTTACCAAGGTCTCATACGGTACTGGAAGTCGGGAGCTCTTGAGTTCTAATCTTGGCTCTGATCGTAACTGTCTGACATCTCTCCAGGTTCATCCATCACTGATTATATTAAATAGTTATGGGTAAGTGGCAAAAGCTTAAAATTTAGGTTCAGATTAGCACCCAGGGTTTTGCATTTGTACTCAAAGTTTATCTGAACTGTTCAGACCTTTTGAGTCTGCAAAACTGGTCTGGAAAACTAACAGGAACAGGCTTTGACGTGATTTTTCTTGTACTTCTGCAGCCATTCATGGCTGCAAATAATACAATAGCAGCCATTCTTGCTGTATTTAAACACTTTTGGTTCCAGTGCCAAACAGAAACTGGAATTGAAAGAACCCATGTACCTAAACTTTCAAAAAATGTAAAGGCAAAGATGAAGAGCTGCTGTTCTAAGCAAGGGATGGGCAAACTTTTTGGCCTGAGGGCCGCATCGGGGTTCCAAAACTGTATGGAGGACTGGGTATGGAAGGCTGTGCCTCCCCAAACAGCCTGATCCCCACCCCCTATCCATACCCTCCCACTTCCCACCCCCTGAATGCCCCCTCAGAACATCCAACCCCCCCCACTCCCTGTCCCCTGAGTGCCCAGCCCCCTATCCACACCCCTGTCCCCTGACAGGCTCACCGGGACTCCCACGCCTATTCAACCTTCCCTGTTCCCCATCCCCTGACTGCTCCCCCCCCCCGAACCTCAGTCCCATCCAACCTCCCCTGACTGTCCCCCAGGACCTCCTGCCCCTTATCTAATCCCCACCGTCCCCTTACCATGCCGCTCAGAGCAGCAGGACCTCGTAGCCGCGCCACCTGGCTGGAGCCAACCAGACCGCCGTGCTGCCTGGCAGGAGCTCGCAGCCCCACTGCCCAGAGCACTGGCAACATGGGGAGCTGATGCTGCAGGAGACGGGGGACTGCAGGGAAGGGGCCGAGAGCTAGCCTCCCCAGCTGGGAGCTCAAGGGCCAGGCCGTAGTTTACCCACTTCTGTTCTAAGCCATAGTTCAAGGGTGCTTTTGTGACTTTCATTTGAACTAGTTCCTCTCCCCCCAGTACTGACATTAGACCCTTAAGTTTAGCAATAAACAAAATGTAGGTGAAAACCATAGAGGATCTGTTATGAGTTAATTTCCATTCTCTTTGGACATGCTAGAGGCACGCGGGCTTTGGTTTTTTGGTTTTGGAGGTTTTTTCATCACTTGGTTCCCTCCCACAAGAGAAAGGGGATTTATAGGGAAGAAATCGGAGTCATTTATACTTGAATTGAGTGTTTTTGTGCTCCTGCATTAGTGAGTTAGCATCTGCTTTTGATCTCTCTTAGGGAAAGTGAGAAACTGCAAAAAGAAAAGGAGTACTTGTGGCACCTTAGAGACTAACAAATTTATTTGAGCGTAAGCTTTCGTGAGCTACAGCTCACTTCATCTGATGCATTTGGTGGAATACAGACTAACACGGCTGCTACTCTGAAACCTAAGAAACTGCAGTGACATAACGGCCTGTCATTTTACCTACAGGGGAGAAATAAGAGGAATCAAGTTAAGAAAAACACAAAATCAGCAAATAGTACTTCAAATTTTCTTTTCTCTGGGGCATGTTCAGAGGATCCACCCATAGAGACAGGTTTCAGAGTAGCAGCTGTGTTAGTCTGTATTCACAAAAAGAAAAGGAGGACTTGTGGCACCTTAGAGACTTAGTCTCCATAGAGACAGGAGGAGTTCCAGGAGGAAAAGGCTGTACTATATATTGTGTTACAAATGATGATTGGTTTATTATCAAAGTATATACAGGAGTCATCTGCAGTTTTTAACCTAAAGAATATGTTTCTTCATGGGCTTGGAAATGTATCCAATTGTAAGGCAAGGACTGGGAAAAACTTTAACCAGTGCTAAGTGGGACTGTTGTTGTCCTCCCTCCTGGCAAGTGGTCTTGAATTGGATTTGAAAGATGAAAGCAAAGTGGAGATAACTGATGGGCGGTTATATAATTAGTATTGTGGTCTAAGTTACAATTTCTCCTGACAAGGTTGACTGGGTGAACTTAAAATCATGTGGTGGTAAAATGTGACCCATTATGTAGATGTTAACTGTTAATGAGGTGCTTTCTGAATGGTGAAAGGCAAGGGAAAGGGGCTTAGTGAAGCAGAAATCTTTTCCGTTATGTGGTTCACAAAAGGACTTTTCTTTGAAAGTATTTCAGTCACTATGAGCTAAATTTGGGCTAAGTTTTTTCTTTTGTTGTTCATGTGTCCATGAAACTCCTTTAAGTGACATCTCTGTCTTTCTACTATATGGAATGAGTTCAAATCTCATTATTGTTACTTTACTTTTGTGTAAAATTAAAACCTCATACTCAAGAGAATATTTAGGATTTTGTTGGTCTTTGTTGTGTCTAAAAGTAATTTCTTTTGTCATTTTTGCTTACTTTGATTCATCCACTGGCATATTTGCTATGAAAAGATGTACAATTTAAATCCCCTAATCTGGAATATTTGTGATCTTTCCTTAAATTGCTTCCCATCTCCGAGAGAGTCAAAACCCCAATGTCTTCAAGCTATCCTTATAATGCTGCTAATCGTGCTTCCCTAATCAGGGAACAGAAATAATACCAGGACACTCATGTGACCAATCAGAGCTCAGTAACACAGATCAAATTTTGAAGGAATGGTTAGTGATATAGGCCCTGATCTTGCAATGAGCCATGCATGGACAGACTGCTGCGCTCAGTGGTAGAAATGGTCTGCCCATGGATAGTTCGTTGCAGGGGTGAGGACTTCAGTTAAAAGCAAACATCACAACAGTGGATAATTTTTTTAAAGAAGTTTTTTTTCTCTGCTCCCAGACATTCCACAAGCAGAAAGAGGCTACACTGAAAGTAAATTATTGTCTGCAAATTAATTGCTCCACTGTAGTCTGAAAAAAAAAATGAGGATTTTTACTACGGGAAACAAAAGTAGAATACAGGGTCCTGCAACTACAAATAACCTGTTCCTGAAAGTATATAATGTTGATTTAAAATTAGAGTGAGGGTGGGTTGTAATTTGTCACAGAAGGGGGTTGAACTAAGCACAGCAAGTGATGATTCTGTGTAGAACCTGTATTTACAGTTGAATAATTAAAAGATAGTGTTGCCATCTCTGGTCTGATCACTTACATTCTTCTTGACATTTCATTGACGTAAACAGCAGGGCAACCAGTTGGGAGCTCAAGGAAAATGCATCTGGCAGGACTACAGATTAATGTAATGATTTTAGCATGCTATCAGCTCTGTCGGATTTGTCAACTGTTCTTTGTTGACCCTGGTTTTTGTAATTGGTTAATCAAGAAATCAGTTGCAAGGTAAAACAAATACTCCAATTTGAAAAGGATTAGACATGATGATAAATTATGTGATGTGTCACAAAACTGAAAGCAGCTGCCATGCCGCAGCCCATGATAAACCAGTACTCCTTAATCACTGCAGCCCATGCAGCAGCAAAACCATTTGTAGCATTCAATGACTTTGCTTGATGCCGCACAAGTATCTTTAAAAGAAAAGGAGTACTTGTGGCACCTTAGAGACTAACAAATTTATTAGAGCATAAGCTTTCGTGAGCTACAGCTCACTTCATCGGATGCATTTGGTGGAAAAAAAGAGGAGAGATTTATATACACACACACAGAGAACATGAACATGTTTCATGTTCTCTGTGTGTGTGTATATAAATCTCTCCTCTGTTTTTTCCACCAAATGCATCCGATGAAGTGAGCTGTAGCTCACGAAAGCTTATGCTCTAATAAATTTGTTAGTCTCTAAGGTGCCACAAGTACTCCTTTTCTTTTTGCGAATACAGACTAACACGGCTGCTACTCTGAAAAAAGTATCTTTAAAAATGCAAGTGTTTTTAAAGTGCTCAGTGAACTGTAAGGTATAAGGATTGTGCCCCCTGGCTACAGTTCAGGTTTAAAAAAAATGTTCAGACAGCGAAATTCAGATCTTTCCCTTGACTCAGCACATTTAACCCTTTCTGGTTTTGTTCTTTTCTGGTTTGTAAACTCAGTAAGTTAATAAACAAATTAGTTTTTTCAGGCACGTTAACTTTCTTTCCCATCTGCTCTTCCCAGTTTGGGTTGAGGGTGGGAGATGTTTTCCACCTTAGTTGTGTATTGGGTCAAAAGATAGGGAGAATTCTGTTCTATAATTTTAATATGTCCCTGTGTCACTATGCCCCATATTCTTCATAGTAATATTATTGTGATATGATTATTGCATAACTACAATGTATTTTGTATGTACAAGAGAGGTCATGTGAGATATCATTGAAAAGGTTATGATTTACTGAATATGATTATCCAATTTGTATACATGTATCATTTTGGTATCTGAAGTTAGGAATATTGTCTATGTATCTATTACAATGCGCTTACACCTGGGGAATATTCACTAGTCTAGATGGCTGGCTGGGAACAGCCCATTCAAGTCAATGGACCATTAGGGAGAACAATAGGTATTAGAAGAAGCTAATCTCCCACTGGGGAGCCTTCCTAAGGATGCTACAAACAGCCTCAGAGTCATGGCTGCTGTAACTCTACAGGGACATTCAAGTCACCTGGTACTGGACTCCATCTTGGAATACCAGTGTGTTTCCACTGACCAGACATGTGAATCAAGCTTGGAGAGAAAGGGTTCTTGCCATATGCGAAAACTTTTTAAAGCAGGGGAGTGGTTCTTCCCCCCAAGGAGACTCTTGAAAAAACCTGAGGAGCAAGGACTGAACTGGGGGGAAGTGTTGGATCCAGGCTAGAGGGATTTCTATCCTGTGAAAGGAATACCTAGGTTTTAAGCTGCAAGCAAGTGCAGCTTGCCCTTAAGAGCCTGCAGCCGTCTTAAATCATCATTTTAGGGTGAAAATTTGCTACTTGTATCCAATCTCTTTAATATATTAAGCTTAGATTGCTTTTTGTGTATTTGTTAGGTAATCTGCTTTGATCTGTTTGCTAGCTCTTATAATCACTTAAAATCTATCTTTTTGTAGTTAATAAATTTGTTTTTGCTTTATCACAAACCAGTGTGTGGGGAGTTATAACTTGGGGCAAAAAGCTGTTGTATATTCTCTCTCTCCACATTGAGGAAGGGGGCGAATTTCATGAGCTTACGCTGTACAGATCTCTGTGCAGCACAAGGCGGTATAATTTTGGGTTTACACTCCAGAAGGGGGTGTGCTCTTGAGCATCTGGGCGGTTCCTTAGCTGTAGTCTCTCCATGCAGAGCTGATCACAGCAGCCTCTAAATTCTGCAGCGGGTGTGTCCCTACCTGTGTTAATGCTGGTGAAAGAGCAAACTTGGCAATTTATCACAGCACCACAGTGTGAGAGGGAGCCCAGGCTGGTGGGCCAGGGGGACTAAGTGCAAAATACACCAGTTCCAGGTTGCACCCCACAGGGAACCTGTCACAATCCCCTCTAAAAACAGGCTGACAGTGTGATAGGAATTCATAGATAGTTCTTTGTGGTGACTTGCTGTCTTGATTTTGTACAAGTCAGTGGATTGTGACATCTTTACAGCTAAACTGCTCAGCTTGATTTGTAATGTGTATTGAACTCTAGACAGAAATTGTCTGTCCTGATTTTTTCTTTCTCTTAACATTTACCTGAAGATGCACATATTCAAGAAACCCTATATCTTATTTTACTGTATTCAAATGCTAAGCAAAGACATGTCTTTTCCCAAAGCAGAGTTTTTCAAAACAAAAAGCAATTATTTTAAACTGTTTACCAAAAACAACAACAACAACAAACAACCCAAACCCATTATTGAAAAAAGTGTTGTGTGTTTTCAGTTAAATAATAGGCAGGTTCATCCTTATCAGCTAATAACTTCCTGGGGCCTCCTGGTTAACCAGAACTTACTGTACAGATCTAGGTCTTGGTTCTTATTTTTGAGATTCTCTATGGCCTGGGCCCAGGCTATCTAAAACACCATCTAAAGCTCCAGCGCATCATCAAGGATCTACAACCTATCCTGAAGGACGACCCATCACTCTCACAGATCTTGGGAGACAGGCCAGTCCTTGCTTACAGACAGCCCCCCAATCTGAAGCAAATACTCACCAGCAACCACACACTACACAACAGAACCACTAACCCAGGAACCTATCCTTGCAACAAAGCCCGTTGCCAACTCTGTCCACATATCTATTCAGGGGACACCATCATAGGGCCTAATCACATCAGCCACACTATCAGAGGCTCGTTCACCTGCACATCTACCAATGTGATATATGCCATCATGTGCCAGCAATGCCCCTCTGCCATGTACATTGGTCAAACTGGACAGCCTCTACGTAAAAGAATGAATGGACACAAATCAGACGTCAAGAATTATAACATTCAAAAACCAGTTGGAGAACACTTCAATCTCTCTGGTCACTCGATTACAGACCTAAGAGTGGCTATCCTTCAACAAAAAAGCTTCAAAAACAGACTCCAACGAGAGACTGCTGAATTGGAATTAATTTGCAAACTGGATACAATTAACTTAGGCTTGAATAGAGACTGGGAATGGATGAGTCATTACACAAAGTAAAACTATTTTCCCATGTTATTTCTCCCCCCCACCCCACCACCCACTGTTCCTCAGATATTCTTGTTAACTGCTGGAAATAGCCTACCTTGCTTGTCACCATGAAAGGTTTTCCTCCTTTCCCCCCCCCCCCCCCCCCCGCTGCTGGTGATGGCTTATCTTAAGTGATCACTCTCCTTACAGTGTGTATGATAAACCCATTGTTTCATGTTCTCTGTGTGTGTATATCAATCTCCCCGCTGTTTTTTCCACCAAATGCATCTGATGAAGTGAGCTGTAGCTCACGAAAGCTTATGCTCAAATAAATTTGTTAGTCTCTAAGGTGCCACAAGTACTCCTTTTCTTTTTGCGAATACAGACTAACACGGCTGCTACTCTGAAACCTGTCAGAATGAAGACTGTGGTTGACAGCTCTACTCTTCTGGTACAATATAGAACTCTCTGCAGTAAGGGTAAAGCTTGTCTGCGCAGGATGTAGAATTTGTTGGGGGCTGTTCCGTTACACTCAAATGAACTCCCTCTGGAGCGAAGAACCACCCCAAACCCCCTCATCTGCTCCAAGTACAAGGTGCATATCTTTGACCTACCCTCTCCAACATAAATACACAGCAATGTGTATCTTTAAACCAAACAAACTCTACCAACATGCTTCTCCCCTTGGGGAGAGGATGAGAGAACAAATACGTGACAGATGTTAGTTATGTCGCTTAATGCACTACTGGAAGGAGCTCGGATGCTACAGTGATGAGCCTGGCATAAAACCTATACAGAACAGAACCTAGTTTATCTGCACTAACCTGTACTGGCACTAATGTGTGGAGGAGATGCAGTAAAGGAGAGTAATGTGTTTGATGGCATATGTATGTACGGGAGGCAGGACCACTGGGTAAAGTGGTGCTCTGTCATTGGCCTCTGACATCTGTACTGGCATCTACACCGATCAGCTGAAATGCAATACCCTGTGCTTCAGTATACTGTCAACAGGCAAATCTGTTCTTGGGGTGGCATTTTACTAGCACAGATTGGCAAGATTCTAGTGTAATTTGTTAAATAAGCTTTCACGTTATAAAGCTGTGCAAGAAAGTATATGTGGTGGTGGTGGGTGGGGGGATGGAGAAGGATGGTTATGTCATTCTTAAAGGAACTTCTTTGCTTAACATGCAATGTAAGTATTGTTATTGCTGAAATGCAATGCAACTTAATTGAATTTAATATGTGCAGGCCAAGGAGTTTTTCACTCAATGCTTCAGCTATTAAATCAGATTGTGATGAAATTGTGTGCTTTCCTGTTTCAGTTCTAAAAATAAATTGCAAAAATGGTGTCAGTTTTCCCATCTTACACAACAAGTCCCAAAAGATATATATCCAACCCTCGAGCATTCCAGTGTTTGAATACTGCTGTGAGCCACTCTATTATGCTGTTCAGTGAGTGATGTGGCAAATCGTATTTTACAGAAGGAAAAGGGATATCAGCCACAAATGCTGAGATTCCAGCTGTGTAATGATTTCTGTATATTATTTTCTCCCTATATCTGTCCTGTATAAATACTGCTCGCTGCATTTTCTTCACTGTGGTTTGAAACTGACTTGTCTCTGTTGTTGTTGCTGTAAACTGGTGTAATTTTACCTCTTCTCCCCCCCCCCCCCGCTTCCATGCTTTAGATTTTTAGGTCAAATATTAATGACAAAAATAGTAGTATGTCCCTCCTTAAAAAATTTGATTAGAAAACATAAGGGCTTTGTTTTCAGAAGTGCTGAGTACTCACAACTCCATATCAAGTCAGTGGCAGCTGTGGATATTCAGAACCTCTGAAAACTAGACCCTAAGTTTCTACAAACCATATTCAGTGATCACTGTAGCAAAAGCACCATCACCTGGGTAGAGCTGCCTGAAATGTTCCACTCCAAACCACAAACACTCTTAAGACCAGCTCTGGCTAAAGTCTGTGTCACATCTGTGAACAGTTCTGCTATGAACTGTGGTGTTGGCCTCAAATCAGAACGTACGGACACTTTTTCAAGCTGTGTGCCGTGTCCTTGAGTTGTGCATTTCCAGTTCGGTGCTGTGCTTGATTCACTTCATGTCAGCTGTTAATAAGAATTTTGTTGTTTCAACTCGCTCATGACATGTAGGAAAGCAGTTGTTGTGTAGATACATGCTCCAGCTGTTGCTGCTTGGGTGCATGTGTGTAGTAACATGATACACAAGTGTTGTAAGGGAAAATTAGGATTTATTACACATTAAGTTACTAATCACGTGCTTGTGCAGTTTTCAGTTAGCCAGCTATTGGCATTCATTTATAGTAGCAGGATTTGGTATGCCTTCTGGCTTCTGAGCCATTAAGTTACACTTTGTTACACAATCATGAGGGTGAGAATCAATTCTTTCCTCCCACCTTCTGTTCCCCCAGTGGAAGCTGAGCTTTCTCATATAATCCCATGGCTCTGGAAGCTGAAGCTTGAAGAAGAGCACCAGTTTTTACGAAAAACAAAAACGAGGAGTACTTTTGGTACCTTAGAGACTAACAAATTTATTTGGGCATAAGCTTTCATGGGCTAAAACCCACTTCATCGGATGCATGCAGTGGAAAATACAGTAGGAAGATATATATGATGGTGGGTTTTAGCCCACGAAAGCTTATGCCCAAATAAATTTGTTAGTCTCTAAGATGCCACAAGGACTCCTCGTTTTTTTTGCTGATACAGACTAACACAGTTTTTATGAGACTCTCAGTAAAATTGCCAGAGTAGGCAACATTGTAATAACACTTTCATTCTGATGGGCTGCTCTGGCAGCTCTTCAGTATGGATTGGTTGGTGCAGTGTGTGTCATCTTTCTCTTACTCACCTCCCATCCTGTTGGTTTAAAAAAAAATGGGCACAAGGCTTTGGTTTGCTCACTTGGCACTGCCCGCGATTGAACTCCGTGTACATGAAAACAAACCCAGGTTGCAGTGTAATTTCAGAAGTGCTGAGTACATGGGGTGGCTATTGAGAGTTCTGAGTGCTCGATATCTCTGGGCCGTAGGTGTATATTATTGATACTAAAAGATAAGACACACCACCTCTCTCTTACTTAGTGCTCACTAACGTGCCTTGCCCTTCACTGTGTAGAATAATCAGAATTGTTGAGGGCAGTTGGGGTGGGTGTGGGTGTGTGTGTGGGTGTGTGTGTGTGTATATATATATAATATATTAGTCCACATGGGATTCTGTATTTGTTCAGTCTTGTAAAGATGGCTCTCATGTTGATATTTACATTTGCAATGGTATAATTTTAGTGAAGAGGGTAGAGATTTAAGGACCTGGCTCATAATCTTAAAAACGCACGCACGCGCGCACCTTGGCAAATCTATTCCAAGCTGATTTTTGGATGGGTTAGCATAGCTCTTCCGGTCCCCGCCCACTTTCATTACGGCTGTTGCCTGGTGCTCTTCTTGCAGAGATGCCGACAAGTGAACTGTCTTCATAAATGGAGCCAATTGCCAGACCCACTTGTTGTGTTGCCAGGGTGTCAATTGACCTGCTGCCACCAGTGATTGCTTATTTCACCTCTGCAATGCCTGCTGTGTTTGCCAGTTCAACGCTAATGCAGGAGCCTTGAAGGGGAGATGAGGGATTGTCCGTTATCCCACTCCTTTTCTGAATAACTTATTGTTGCACTTCGGTGCATAGATGCAAAGTGGTTTTTATCTGATCTAACCTAACTTAAGGGTTTCCTGTATGACCCATCACTGTCGCATCCAAACACTTCACAGAAATATAAATCTGCATGGTAAACTCACTAGGGGACTTCAAGGAGTTCGCTTCCCATCTCCCCTCCTTGCCTGAGGAGCCTCTGCTTGGGAAGTATTCCCCCCCACTCCCCCAGCCAGCTATCTTCAAGATCAGGGCAGGAAATGAAGCAGGGTTGAAAGGTCAGGAGCATATGGAGAGCGCTAAGGATAGCCTGCTGAAAAACACACTGCAGTCTTCTCGGCTGTCCCACAAATGGATAGTTTTCCTGCTGTCCAGGCCAAAAAGTAATAAATAAATAAAGGCAGGTCTCCCTGGAGAGAATACCATTTAATGTTCACTGTGTCATAGGTCAAAATGCAATAACTGTGTATATTTAGGGTAGCAATGGGGAACAATACGGAGAAGAAAAGATACTTTAACAACCAATAATCAAAGGGGCATAAGGTTTACCTTTTATAGCTGTGTGTCCCTGTCAGTGCCATAAACATTCAGTCCATTTGTATTGGTAAAAAATGCAAGAGAACTACCAGAAACGGAGTCTAAAACTGGGCAGAAGCCCTGTTCTGGCTTATCTATAGCACTGATATGTTACCATAAATTTCCCCGGAATTGTTTCTATCAGACTGGTAAGGGGAAAGAGTTAGGTAACAAACTAGGTCCACAGCAGCACTTGATGGAGTTTGTAAGCAGCTTTCCGAAAGATTCACTGTTCATGAGGAGCTTCTAAAGAGAAGCTTTTCACTGAACCTTGTGAGGCATTTCTCTGTTTCAGCCTTATTTTAAATTAAGACTAGACTGGAATGAGATTCTGTGCAGAGTCGTACAGGGCAAGATCAACTCTTCAAATAATAAGTTATTTGGGTTCTAGGTGAATGAAGTGTAAATCTTCTTTCTCCCTTCCAGGTAGCTGGGCTTGGTCATGGGATTCTGCATAGAGCAGGAGGTAAGAAACCTCCATCATAGTCTGTTGGGCAGCAAGTCTGCTCAGCTGCCACTATTCCACCTTGCCTCTGAAAGGGGCCGTATCTGGTGCATCTGCAGATTGGAATTTACCACCTCTGAGGTGGGCAGCTTCTGCAGACTTGAGTTACAGAGTATGCATGTCTGTGCAGCCCCTGCATGTGTAAACAACTCCTTTTGGATTGACAGTAGGGATGTTTAATGCAAAATGCATGAGCCACCAATTATGAAATCATGGCATCCTGTGTGTTTTTCATGTGGCTGTTTAGTCCAATCCGTGAAAAGCAAAGGATGTAAAAATGGGAATGTGTAGACTCCCACTGAAGACTTTGGTAAGATGCTTGGGCTTTTTTCAGTCCATTTTTTGTGATTGTTTTCCTCCAAAATGTTTTGAAAGTTGTTTCTCCATCCAGGTCTGTCCTTGACTTCGAAGTTATCAACATTAAGCAGGATCTCCCGTTATGCAACATAAAGGATGTCTCTGAAATGTTTTTGTTGACCGTCCCTCGTATGAGTTCTGTGTGGCACCTTGCTACAGAAACCTTTCTTGAGGAGTCTGACTGTCTTTGTTCATTCTGATAATGTCCATCTAAGATGAGCTTTGATAATCGTTGCCTCCATGCTGATTGTTTTAATCTTTCAAGGATGTTAGTGTTTGTGTGTGGATCTTCAGAATAGAGCAGAGACAGAACATGGGAAATTTTTCAAGTTGCTTAATGAACCAGTTCCTAGAGGAAACAAAGTCCATGCATGACTCACGGGTTTTACAGGCAGAAGCCCCTGCCCACATGATATCTTGAATGTCTTCAGGAAGACTTCTTATGTGGATTGGAGCATTCCAAGATGCATTGTTCCTTAAAAAGAAAAGGAGGACTTGTGGCACCTTAGAGACTAACAAATTTATTTGAGCATAAGCTTTCGTGAGCTACAGCTCACTTCATCGGATGCGTTCAGTGGAAAATGCAGTGGGGAGATTTATATAAACGGAGAACATGAAACAATGGGTGTTATCATACACACTGTAACCAGAGTGATCACTTAAGGTGAGCTATTACAAGCAGGAGAGCCGGGGGGTGGGGGGAGCCTTTTGTAGTGATAATCAAGGTGGGCCATTTCTAGCAGTTGACAAGAACGTCTGAGGAACAGTGGGGGGGAGGGGGGAAAAACATGGGGAAATAGTTTTACTTTGTGTAATGACCCATCCACTCCCAGTCTCTATTCAAGCCTAAGTTAATGTATCCAGTTTGCACATTAATTCCAATTCAGCAGTCTCTCCTTGGAGTCTGTTTTTGAAGTTTTTTTTGTTGAAGTATTGCCACTTTTAGGTCTGTAATCGAGTGACCAAAGAGATTGAAGTGTTCTCCAACTGGTTTTTGAATGTTAGAATTCTTGACGTCTGATTTGTGTCCATTCATTCTTTTACATAGAGACTGTCCAGTTTGACCACTGTACATGGCAGAGGGGCATTGCTGGCACATGATGGCATATATCACATTGGTAGATGCGCAGGTGAACGAGCCTCTGATAGTGTGGCTGATGTGATTAGGCCCTATGATGGTGTCCCCTGAATAGATATGTGGACAGAGTTGGCAACGGGCTTTGTTGCAAGGATAGGTTCCTGGGTTAGTGGTTCTGTTGTGTGGTGTGTGATTGTTGGTGAGTATTTGCTTCAGATTGGGGGGCTGTCTGTAAGCAAGGATTGGCCTGTCTCCCAAGATCTGTGAGAGTGATGGGTCGTCCTTCAGGATAGGTTGTAGATCCTTGATGATGCATTGGAGAGGTTTTAGTTGGAAGCTAAAGGTGATGGCTAGTGGCGTTCTGTTGTTTTCTTTGTTGGGCCTGTCCTGTAGTAGGTGACTTCTGGGTACTCTTCTGGCTCTGTCAATCTGTTTCTTCACTTCAGCAGGTGGATACTGTCGTTGTAAGAATGCTTGATAGAGATCTTGTAGGTGTTTGTCTCTGTCTGAGGGGTTGGAGCAAATGCGGTTGTATCGTAGAGCTTGACTGTAGACAATGGATTGTGTGGTGTGGTCTGGATGAAAGCTGGAGGCATGTAGGTAGGAATAGCGGTCAGTAGGTTTCTGGTATAGGGTGGTGTTTATGTGACCATCGCTTATTAGCACCGTAGTGTCCAGGAAGTGGATCTCTTCCATCCCTCCATTCCATCCATTCCAACCTCAGCCTGGGCCAGTCTCTAAGGTGCCACAAGTCCTCCTTTTCTTTTTGCGAATACAGACTAACAGGGCTGCTACTCTGAAACCTGTCATTGTTCCTTAAGTGCTTCTTGATTGGGCACTTAACTTTGTGAATTCCTTTCTCCAGGAACTGATCAAATCCTCTACTAAGGTTATTTAGAAATCAAGCCGGTACACAGCCAATATTCATAACTTCAAATATAAAAATGATACATGCATACAAATAGGATTAATAGATTCAGTAGGTCATAACCTTTACGTAGATCTGTTACATGCCATATGTAGCATAGAACATATTCCAGTTATGTCATATATATTCATAAGCATGTTTCCATAAAGCCTTATGGGGGGCACTGTCACAGGCTCCTATTACTCCCCACCCCCATCCCGATTTTTCACACTTGCTGTCTGGTCACCCTATTCCCCTTACTGATTCATCTGCCTTTGGAACCCTCTAGAGTGGGAGGAGGAGACGGGGTTTGCTCATAAGTGGAACACTCTATTGTATCTTTCATGCGATGTGAGTTGTTGTTGTCGTCGTCTTCCACATGACTTAAAAATATCAGTGTTGGACGTCTTCATCTAGGGTGGTTATTCAGTTGATTGCTTCATGTGATGCAGAGTGGAAGACAAGATCATTTGGGGCATTGATTGATGAGGTGTTCCATGCTTCTGAGTCTGTTTCGCCATTAACAAATAGGATTGTGTCTCAGTCCCCATTTATGGTGAAGTTAGCATCATCTGCTATGTGATGTGCAGATGCAATTCAAGGTGGACTATATTTTCCGTGGGGAGTGAAAAGCTACTGAGTTCTTTGGTTGGATCCTTGATGAGGTGTTTGTTTGGGATGTTGGTGTCCTTCCACTTTGCTCTCCCTTATCTTCAGGGAAAACCTCTGAACCTTCGAGCTCTTGTGTTTGCAAGCCAAAAGAGTTTTCTCGATTTGAGTTGGAATTGTAGTATTTAGGTCTTCAGGTATTTGGAAGATCCTTGTTTGCTCGAATATGATGGGACTCCTGAAGAATTCTCATGTTGCAGGATGAATTTGGGTTGGCTGGATATGCGCCAGTGTGGGAAGCCATGGTTGTAGCATTGATTATTTTTTTTCTGTGCCCATAATATTCTGCATAGTTGTGTTAAGTTGAGAATTGACAAGTAGTATGTTGAAGCTGGGTCCAGATGGGTGAGCAGTATTCTGCACTAGAGTAGACAAGGTCCAATTAAGAGGTTCATAGAGTTGTTGCATTGGCTCCCCAGGTGGTTGTTCCAGTTTCTGGATGAGATTTGCATGCATCTTTATTACATTGTGAGTCTTTTTTAGGTGCTGGTGATATGTAAGGCTGTGGTCTAATGGCACACCAAGATATTTTGGGGTGGGATCATGTCTTATCTGCTGGCCACCCTAACCCAATGTGAAGTGGTTGTGTTAATAAATACCTACGTGTGGATGAGCAGGTGAAACTACTGTGAATGTTGTGCCTTGCCACAATTGATAAGGTGATGGTGTACAAAATGTGAAGTGAGCCCATGGAGGGGAAAGAGCCTGTAGCTTTTAAAAGCCTTAAACTAATTAGGAGCATGATATTTACAGCTCAACTTGGTGGCCTGGGTTGCTGGCTGCCTCTGCACTGTCAGCATGAATTGGTATCACTGTGCAATCACAGCTGAAATATCCAGGCATATCATATAACATGCCTGATGAAGCTCCCAGAAGAAAATTTTTTATAATTGGGTGTTTGGCTAGCCGTCAGGCATCTGCCTAGTTCATTGTAATTATGGACTGGGAAGAACAGACTTGCTTCATAACACAGATGTGGATTGGCTTGTTCACATGCTCTAGTTGATTGTTTGGGGTTCAGTTTGCAGAGGATAGCTATTGTCCACTAGTCTTGAGCTTCTGTGGGATTGTTGTTTTTGGTTTGTTTGTTTTTTTTAAATGTGCCGTGGAGTTTAGTTGTAACTAATCAGTAAGGGCCTGATTTTTGCCACCCTGACCCATGGAGAGCAGTTTCTTTCTTGGTGAGCTCTATTTATCATGGGTAAAGCTAGTAGACTCAGGCCCCTGGAGTGTTTTCTCTTTGCAAGGGTGTTTTCTCTAAGTGATGATAACACTACATTACCATATGGTTCATTATCTTGCCTGACCCCAAGTGGAGTACAAACTCTTATTACTCACTGTCAAAATGGCTTCCTGGAGCGAAGAGCCCCATGTTGAAACCAACTTCATGGAGACGTTTTTTATTTAAAATAAGTTCTTAACAGGAGGAAAATATTTTTATGGCTTTTTACTGGAAAATCTTTTTGATACTCTTGCTGCTTCATGCAAGAGAAATTGAACATATGTTTGCTGCCTGTTTCTCAGTGGTGGTTTGAAGTAATCACTTTGTTTGAATGAATATATTTTTCTCCTGAAATCTCTCAAATTCTTTTGTTAAAAGAACATTTGTTCTTTTCTTCCTTTCCTTTCATTGCTTCCTACTGTGTGTTTTTAAAAAGACAGTGCAGATGCTCAGAGCATTTGTCTAAATCAGAGCTGTAACTAGGCTCTTCAGCGCCTGGGGAGAGCAAGCATACTTGTGTCCCCTGCTGTTGGGTCCCCATCATTTCTCCACGCACACAGCTTTGTTCCCTTAGCAGCTGCCTCACTCGCCCCACGCTGGTTTTGACCCTAGTCTAAATAGAAGAGTGCTGAAATGTTAAGCACAGATTTGTAAAGCATCAGTGTCAGAATTACTAGGAACAACTTTGGCCATTCCATCAGATCTCAAGACTCTCTCTCTCTCTCTCTCTCTCTCTCTCAGCGTATGTCTACCCTGCGGTTAAAAGCCCATGGCTGGCCGGTGCCAGCCCAACTTGGGCTAAGGGGCTGTTTAATTGCAGTATAGACACTGAAGCTCAGTCTAGAGCCCAGCTCTAGGACCCTGTGAGGTTGGAGGGGAATATCTACATTGTTGTTAAACAGCTTGTTAGCCTGAGCCCTACAAGCCTGAGTCATCTCACATGGCCAACTGGGTTTTTAACTGCAGAGTAGAATACCCAAAGGCGAAGATTTTCAAAGGCACAAATGGCATGTGGGCACCTAACGCCCATTGATTTTTAGTGGGCGTTAGATGCATTGTGCCTTAGACAATATTCTCCTAATATATCAAACTCTCCTGACTTTTGATTATAGCTCATCTTAATTAATTAGTCTCTTACAGTTTGTATGGCAACTTCCACCTTCTGTGTGTGTGTGTATATATATATATATATAATCTTCTTACTATATGTTCCATTCTATGCATCCGATGAAATGGACTGTAGCCCATGAAAGCTTATGCTCTAATAAATTTGTTAGTCTCTAAGGTGCCACAAGTACTCCTGTTCTTTCTTTTTGTGGATACAGCCTAACTCGGCTGCTACTCTGAAACCTGACTTTTGAGAGTCTTTGATATTTGTTTTTTAACCTAGCTACTACTGATCTGGAGGGTTTGTTGCTTATAAACACAATGGCTCACAAATACGTTGACCTGTTATCGTGTATTATGCGTTTGTCTGCGTCTTAAGATTGGTAGTAAATGTAAACAGTTGTTGTAGGCCACAGATCTGGGGAGAACGAGAAAACAGTGGCCCGTGTAATAACACAAATAACAATCACATCCGTAGTGTATCTAGTAGGAAAAGCTTAGTCTCATGGTGGCTTTCTTTCCTTTCATATAATCTTAGATCATTTCCCACAGATTAGTATCTTATGTCACGTTCCCTTTTGTTGGTACTGGATCCTTTTTTTGATCTTGTCAGGCATCTTCCCTTCCTCTACCTGAAACAGGAAATCCCTCGCTTAGGAAGATTGCTGGCTCCACCTAGCAGGAAGCAAAAATCGGCAAAAAAGCCCTCCCATGCCCAAGGAATTTAATTTCCCATCCGCATTTTGGGTGCAGGGAAAATGGGACAAATAACAGAAGTGTTACTATGCAATAAAATTACCAGTCACTTAACCAATCTAACTGGTTATCAAAGGCTATGCGCACAGCATGCTACCTTTATAACTGTGTACACCTGTCAGTACGAAGAATAGCCAGCCCATTCACAGTGGGGCAGCAGATGGTGCTCAGCACTTTTTGGCTTTGTCTTCATTGCAGAAGAAGCATTTTTGTTTTGTTTCTTTTTTCCCATCGAGGTAGCTCAAGTGAGATAGCTATTTCAATGTAAAATCCCAGTGAAGACAAGACCCAAGTAGTTGTTACTTCAAAGTCAAGATCAATCCTATACCACCATGGTAAAAATTGCCAGCTCCCAGGAGACTGAAGCCTTCTGTTTAGCCACAAAACAGATTCATTATGGGCAGTATAAACTTCCCTCTATTTCCCAACCAATGATGTGAGATGGTAGATCCATTTCTAGGGGTCAGAGTCTAATTTTGCCTCTGTGGACTTTTCAGTCCTTAGCCTTTCTGCTGAGATTACCAACTGTAATACAAGTAGAAATAATAATGGACCCAATTAGCACTGGTTTTATAGTGGTTGTTTTATGTGCCCCCCCCCGTACACTGGATATTGGTTTGATACCACTTGCACATGAGGCGAATGAATAGCCATAGAATGTTGATCCCTTGCAACCATTACCATGATGGGTTGAGTATGATCTGGAGACGAAAAGGAGTACTCAGTTATGGAATCAGAGTAGCAGCCGTGTTAGTCTGTATTCGCAAAAAAGAAAAGGAGGACTTGTGGCACCTTAGAGACTAACAAATTTATTTGAGCATAAGCTTTTGTGAGCTACAGCTCACTTCATCGGATGCAAGTGAGCTGTAGCTCACGAAAGCTTATGCTCAAATAAATTTGTTAGTCTCTAAGGTGCCACAAATCCTCCTTTTCTTTTTTTCAGTTATGGAACCTATCTTTTGATCTCCTAGTTAAATTGTCACTTTCTTTGCCAAACTGTGTTATTTCCAGCTCTCTTTCTTGTTTGTTTGCCAAAGTTGTGAATGTGGAGTCTTTTTTTTTTTTCCAATGACATCACTTGTGTTCAATGGGCCTCGCGATCCAAGCAAAACACACAGATTTGTACATTAGAATATAATTGAATGTCAGCACCTACATGGCTTATTTCTGTGCACATTTTTCAAAAATTACACATGCTCCGTTTTCTGAGACAAAATTACAAACATGGTCTCTGCATATGTCAGTGCTGCAGTTCACTGCAGGATAAGAAGAAAAACAAGTGGGCTTCATCAAAATTAATGACAGTGCTGAAAATGTGTCTAGCAATTCTTTCTTTTTGGTGTATAGTCAACTGTTAAATCAAGAGTAAATGTTCTGATCGATAGCAGCAATGGCCTGCTCGCCTATGTTCTCTTGCCAAAGCAACTCAAGTGTTTTTGTTCTCTTTAAAAAAGCTGTGCTGTGCTAAAGGAAGTCAGTATGGCAAGCTTGTGATTTTCTGTTGGGGGCAGAGTGTACAAATTGCTGCTTCTGATGAAGAATATGGGGCCAGCTGTTTAGTCGAAGGAGAAAATCATTTGCACAACTGTGTAATCTCCATCATTGCTTCTTAATGGTAGCAGCAGCAGATCTACAACATTACCTCGGTTGTTAAAACTGATATGTTGTCTGGTGTCATTGAAATTCATAGCTAAGGAGTGGGGGGGAGAAGGGGAGGAGATTTTGCTCATGTCATTACTTGTCTTGTCTAAATACAATGAGACATCCTTCTATTTAGCTGACCTCATTATGGTTGACATCAGAGTTCCTATATTCTCTTCAAAAACTAAGTGAAGAAAATATTTTGCTTTAAGGCCATGTACAATACCTTCTAATATAGTCCTTGCTGTGCATGGGCCCTTTGCTAGCACACAAGAGTGCCTGTGATTGAGAGAGAAGTCCATTATAAATTTAGAGACGGAAGCAGTTGGGAGGATTATTTTTAAGATCTGAATATGAAAATATTTTCATTTAGATTTAAAATATTTTCCTTTCCATGGCTCTTTGACTCTACGCAAGGGCAGAATGCAGCGAAGAGACTGCTAGTTAGAGAGAGTTCCAACTTTGCAGCTGTCATTCTCCAGCATCTTGACGTGACAGCTTCACATCCCAAGATCACTTTAGATACAAATGGTAGATCAAAAAGGATATATATAGGAGGAATCATCACTTTGGAATCGTCACTTGGCTATCTTCTTTACTTCCCTTGTTAATAATTCGCTGTCCACCGGGAGCCCCATTAAGGTAGAGATGTCGCATGCAGCACTGCTTACAGAAGCAAATATAACACCTAATATTAATGCAGATAACTAAAAGGCTGCACTCATGATTTATGGCATGGTGTGCACAACAGTGTAACAGTATCTCAGTGCGAGTGCTGTGGCATGACAGCCACTCAGGAAGTGTCTGTCTGAGAAACAGGTGGTCACATAAGATTTGGGCTCTAAATCTCTTGCATTGTACATTTGTGTAGGCTGGAACTTAACTTAAGCTGAGCTGTTGGGCTTCTTTGATGATCGTGTAAGGTTTTGTCTACATGGGAAAATTGTATAGCTATAGTGGAATAATTATATTGTGTCGATATAACTCCCCTATATGGACCTCTCTTCTGGAATAAGCTACTTTATGGCATAATTCCTCTGCAGTAGCTATGCCAATCAATTTCTCTATGTAGCAACCCCTTAAACAACAAACCCAAACCAGGGAGCTATTAGATGAATGGCTCTTGTCAAATGGTCATTCTGAGGACTTAACACTGAGTGAACTACACTTTTTTAATGAGCCTATTTTTAAAAATGGGCAACAAAGTTTACGGTTACATATAAACAAAAGTTCATTGGCACATATAGCATTGCAAAATGCTAACACGTTTCCAGCCTAATGCACTTCAAAGGGGATAAACCAAAGAGAGACTTTAAAGAGCACAAAAACAAACACGCTGTGTGATCGAGATGCTGTAAAGATTTTATTGCCTCTTGTTTCGGAAGGTCTTCCTAACTCAACTGGGCTGTCCCAAACATAGCACAAAAAAATTTTATATAAATGTGTACTGTCCTGTTCTCTCTCTACTAGTATTTCATGAGCAATGTTAACATGGAGTTTCTGTAGTCTCTGAGGGAGGGTCTAAGTATGCAAAAAGGGAAGCATTATTAATGTCTGTTCCCTTTTTTTCCTTTCCTTTTCCTTGCATGTTTGTTTACCCGCTTCGATTGTTTGAACTCTTCTTGGTCCCTCATGAAATCACTACTTCCAGGTAAGATTTGGTATATATTGTGTATATGTATTACATAGTTACAAATAGAAAAGGAGTACTTGTGGCACCTTAGAGACTAACAAATTCATTAGAGCATAAGCTTTCATGAGCTACAGCTCACTTCATCGGATGCATTTGGTGGAAAAAACAGAGGAGAGATTTATATACACACACACACAGAGAACATGAAACAATGGGTTTATCATACACATTGTTTCATGTTCTCTGTGTGTGTGTATATAAATCTCTCCTCTGTTTTTTCCACCAAATGCATCCGATGAAGTGAGCTGTAGCTCACGAAAGCTTATGCTCTAATAAATTTCATAGAATCATAGAATCATAGAATATCAGGGTTGGAAGGGACCCCAGAAGTTCATCTAGTCCAACCCCCTGCTCAAAGCAGGACCAAGTCCCAGTTAAATCATCCTAGCCAGGGCTTTGTCAAGCCTGACCTTAAAAACCTCTAAGGAAGGAGATTCTACCACCTCCCTAGGTAACGCATTCCAGTGTTTCACCACCCTCTTAGTGAAAAAGTTTTTCCTAATATCCAATCTAAACCTCCCCCATTGCAACTTGAGACCATTACTCCTCGTTCTGTCATTTGCTACCATTGAGAACAGTCTAGAGCCATCCTCTTTGAAACCCCCTTTCAGGTAGTTGAAAGCAGCTATCAAATCCCCCCTCATTCTTCTCTTCTGCAGACTAAACAATCCCAGCTCCCTCAGCCTCTCCTCGTAAGTCATGTGCTCTAGACCCCTAATCATTTTTGTTGCCCTTCGCTGTACTCTTTCCAATTTATCCACATCCTTCTTGTAGTGTGGGGCCCAAAACTGGACACAGTACTCCAGATGAGGCCTCACCAGTGTCGAATAGAGGGGAACGATCACGTCCCTCGATCTGCTCGCTATGCCCCTACTTATACATCCCAAAATGCCATTGGCCTTCTTGGCAACAAGGGCACACTGCTGACTCATATCCAGCTTCTCGTCCACTGTCACCCCTAGGTCCTTTTCCGCAGAACTGCTGCCGAGCCATTCGGTCCCTAGTCTGTAGCGGTGCATTGGATTCTTCCATCCTAAGTGCAGGACCCTGCACTTATCCTTATTGAACCTCATTAGATTTCTTTTGGCCCAATCTTCCAATTTGTCTAGGTCCTTCTGTATCCTATCCCTCCCCTCCAGCGTATCTACCACTCCTCCCAGTTTAGTATCATCCGCAAATTTGCTGAGAGTGCAATCCACACCATCCTCCAGATCATTTATGAAGATATTGAACAAAACGGGCCCCAGGACCGACCCCTGGGGCACTCCACTTGACACCGGCTGCCAACTAGACATGGAGCCATTGATCACTACCCGTTGAGCCCGACAATCTAGCCAGCTTTCTACCCACCTTATAGTGCATTCATCCAGCCCATACTTCCTTAACTTGCTGACAAGAATGCTGTGGGAGACCGTGTCAAAAGCTTTGCTAAAGTCAAGAAACAATACATCCACTGCTTTCCCTTCATCCACAGAACCAGTAATCTCATCATAAAAGGCGATTAGATTAGTCAGGCATGACCTTCCCTTGGTGAATCCATGCTGACTGTTCCTGATCACTTTCCTCTCCTCTAAGTGCTTCAGGATTGATTCTTTGAGGACCTGCTCCATGATTTTTCCAGGGACTGAGGTGAGGCTGACCGGCCTGTAGTTCCCAGGATCCTCCTTCTTCCCTTTTTAAAGATGGGCACTACATTAGCCTTTTTCCAGTCATCCGGGACTTCCCCCGTTCGCCACGAGTTTTCAAAGATAATGGCCAAGGGCTCTGCAATCACAGCCGCCAATTCCCTCAGCACTCTCGGATGCAATTCGTCCGGCCCCATGGACTTGTGCACGTCCAGCTTTTCTAAATAGTCCCTAACCACCTCTATCTCCACAGAGGGCTGGCCATCTCTTCCCCATTTTGTGATGCCCAGCACAGCAGTCTGGGAGCTGACCTTGTTAGTGAAAACAGAGGCAAAAAAAGCATTGAGTACATTAGCTTTTTCCACATCCTCTGTCACTAGCTTGCCTCCCTCATTCAGTAAGGGGCCCACACTTTCCTTGGCTTTCTTCTTGTTGCCAACATACCTGAAGAAACCCTTCTTGTTACTCTTGACATCTCTTGCTAGCTGCAGCTCCAGGTGCGATTTGGCCCTCCTGATATCTTTCCTACATGCCCGAGCAATATTTTTATACTCTTCCCTGGTCATATGTCCAACCTTCCACTTCTTGTAAGCTTCTTTTTTATGTTTAAGATCCGCTAAGATCCGCTAATTTGTTAGTCTCTAAGGTGCCACAAGTACTCCTTTTCTTTTTGCGAATACAGACTAACACGGCTGCTACTCTGAAACCTGTCATAGTTACAAATGCATTTATACATCTTTGTATAAGAGAGAGAGTATTTGATAGTGTAGCACAGGGCTTTCAAACTCAAATGACCACTAGAGCCACATGAGGACTAGTACATTGGCCTGAGGGTCGCACCACTGACCATCCTCCCCACAGCTGCCCCGCCCTCACTCCACCCCTTCTGTGAGGTCCTGCCTCTTTCCACCCCTTCCCTGCCCTCATTCCAACCCCTTCCCTGAAATCCCCACCCCAACTCGGCGCCCTCCCTGCCCCCAGGGAGTGCAGGAGGGGGTTGGGGTGTGGGGTGCATCAGGGGGCTCAGGGCAGGGGGTTGGGATGCAGGAGGAGTGCGGGGAACAGCAGGGGGCTCAGGGCAGGGGTTGTGGTGCAGGAGGGGTGCAGCAGGGGGCTTAGGGCAGGGGGTCGGGGTGCAGCAGGGGGCTGGGGTGCAGCAGGAGGCTCAGGGCAGGGGGTTCGGCTGCAGGAGGGGCTTGGGGGGCAGGTCTGGCCTGGCACGCACTGGGGGCAAGGCAGGCTCCCCACCTGCCTGCCTGCCCTGCTCCTGCGCTGCTCCGAGAAGCAGCCAGGACGTGGGAGGGGGGCACAGGGGTCTGTGTGTTGCCCTGGCCGTGCCTCCAGGTACCTCCTCCGAAACTCACATTGGCCGGGAATGGGGAACCGCGACATGGGGGCAGGGCGGGCAGGCAGGGAGCCTGCCCTGCCCCCGGTGCACGCTGGGCCAGAGCTGCTCTAGGTTAATGCTGGGGGGGCCCGCGGGGAGCTAACGGGCCGCAGAAAATAACCCTGCAGGCTGTGTGTTTGAGACCCCTGGTGTAGCACACAGATTTTGGGTCTGCCCTTTCTCAAAGATTAATCTCATGGAATACATTTACATATAACGGAAGTCAGTGAAACTACCCTTTAGTAGGCCCTTTAATGCAGCCATTGCAAACTAATGCTGATTTTTTTGAGAGGTGAAGCTACTCATGAGTTATGTTTCCCCAGTGAGAATTAGTGGAACCTTCAGACCACATCATTTTTAGTTACTCTGAATGCGGCATGTGTAGTAGAACCTATTTTAGAAAAGTTTTTTTGCAAATTTCCAAAATTTGTTTGGATTATATTTTTCTGAGTTTTGAGTCTCCAGAGTCCCTTAGTACCATATATCCAGATTGGGTAGCTTAATTCTACTGTATAATTTGAAATCTTTCCAAAACGACCTAAGCTATGGGGTGATTTTTGTTTGGTTGTTTTTTTTTGACACACAGAAATGTCTTGGTTTTTAAATGTGCTGGTTCTGGCACTTCCAGGTGTAGAAGAAAGGGCTATGAGCCCCATTTGAAAGCTGGGAATCTCCCATTTCTCATGTTGAGCCCTGATAGATCATAAGATATTAACCTTTCAAACCTCTGACGGCGGCCAGGCCAGTGTAATTATATGACGGGGTATGGAAAAGTTCCTCATTTTGGGGGGAAGATGGAAGCATTCCTCTACCAGTTAGAAAAAAGAGAGACTCAGAAGCTGCTCAGAATTTGTAATGATTCGAAATGAATCCCACTGGGCGTGGATTCTAGCCAGCATGCAGGAGAGGCAGAATTAATGCAGTTGATCACATTTCAGTACAATTTTTGCATGGAAGAGAACAGTGAATAGGGTTCAGAGTAGCAGCCGTGTTAGTCTGTATTCGCAAAAAGAAAAGGAGTACTTGTGGCACCTTAGAGACTAACAAATTTATTAGAGCATAAGCTTTCGTGAGCTACAGCTCACTGCATCCGATGAAGTGAGCTGTAGCTCACGAAAGCTTATGCTCTAATAAATTTGTTAGTCTCTAAGGTGCCACAAGTACTCCTTTTCTTTTAGTGAATAGGGAAGAGAGAACAGTGCATAGATCAGAGGTTGCCAAACTGTGGGGTGCGCCCCCAAAGGGGGGCAGGAAGGAATGTTGGGAGGTATGCAGCAGGGCCTCGGTCAACCTCCCCGGGGAGCGGGGAGCAAGTGTCTTCTAGCCCCACTTTGCCCCCAGCTCTGCTCCCAGCTGTGGCTCTGCTCCCAGCCCCACCCTCGGTCTCAGCCTCCGGCCGGGGCTCCACTCCGGGACCCAGACCCGCCCCCAGCTGTGGCCCCAACCTCGACCCTCTTACCCATGTCTCCCCCTCCCTCTCCCCCGCCTCCCCACTGACCCTGAGCCATGGCCCTGGCTTGAGGAGGGGGTGCAGACAGGTGGGGCATGACACTGAAAAGTTGGGGACTACTGGCGTAGATTTTTTTTTTCTTTTTGGTAATTGTCTCTTCATTTCTGACCAATCTGAAATACAAGAATTCTTATTACTACTGTGAAATATTCCACAAGCAAAACGAAAGGTCTGTGTTATGAATATGCAGCAGGGTGGTAACTTTGATTGTGGAACAGGGAGCTCTGACAGCACCTTTGGGGAATCTTATTTTTCTTTGCACTTTTTGGGGGGCAAGGAGGAGGGGCTATTGTGCATTTAAAGTATCTGTTCCTGACAAGGCTGGTTCAGCTAAATCTGCTCTCTGCAGAGCCATTCAGTTGAGCCCCGTCTTCAGAGCCCAAGACTCAGTGTATGACCTGACTCCAGACTTCCGAGGGTAAAGCAGTCATCTGAGTGGCAACCTGTGCTGTGCAGTTTTGTTTCCACGACAGCGGACAAGCCTGGGGGAAGCCTCTGCTGAAAACTCACCAGTGAGATCTTTCCTCCAGGTCAAAGCCCAACACATGTTCTAAAGAATATTGTAGTTTTTCTAAATAGAGGATGATAAAATCTTCTAATTTACAGACAGCCTTAAGCTTCTTGAATAAATCAGGAATTGCAGCTGTTGTGGTCATGTGGTGATTTAGCTCCTTGCCCCTGTCATCAGTCCTCTGTGCAAAACTGTAAACAGTTAAGCAAGAAAGACAAAGTCCTCTTTTCCCTAAGAATTGCTGTGCTCTGAGCGGCACAGCTGGAAACCTTTGTCTCTGGAGATCAGATGCTTGATTCTCACAACCATCGGATCAGAGTAACTCCCATTGGCTTCCATAGCAGCTAATCCTGTCCTGCCATGGGGAAAACTGGAATCAGAGAGATTGGTCTCAAAGTCACTATCTTAAAATGACCTTTCTAGGTGCTTAGCGCTCACTGACTTCAATAGGAGTTAGGCCCTAACTACCCTATGCACTTCTGTAAATAGCCCAAATACCTTGGTAAATCTGGCTTCTTGTGCCTGCTTCACAGGTCAGCAAAGCCAGCAGCCTGTGCTCAAGAAAGGGACCCTTGAGTTTTTGTTTCAAGTAGAGAATCGGGCTTATTGAGAATCTCCCATTTAATCTCTACTGCATTGTCACCAGAACTGCTGGCTGGAAATACTACGATTTGACCACACATTCTAGAACAAAAATTGCTTGTAATTAAAGTTCAGTAGTGTGGATAACTGAAAAAATGTAACGTTCACCTTTGTGCTACAGTCTGCATGGCAATTGCTGAATAGCTACAAGCATATAGCTAAAACTTATGAACAGTCTGAGTGGTGAGTCAGCAGTGCATGCAACTGGACTGCAGGGTAGTAGCTGTGATTTAATAGCAGAATCTTCTCAGTGGACATTATGTAGATCATTGTTTCATGGTAGCTATTCCACTAGACATTAACTTCTTATAAAATAACTTAACGGTGTCTTTCCAATTAAACTCAATTAAACTGTCTAGATCAGGGGTCTCTAACACGCGGCCTGCGGGGTTATTTTCTGTGGCCCTCCAGCTCCCCGCGGACCCCCAAACCCCATCAACATTTACCTAGAGCGGCTGCAGCTTGGCACGCGCCGGAGGCAGGGCAGGCTCCCTGCCCGCCTGCCCGCCCTGCCCCCGCGCAGCTCAGGGAAGCGGCCGGGACCGGGGTGGGGGGAAACAGCAGTCTGTGTGTTGCCCAGGCTGTGCCTCCAGGCACTGTCCCCGAAGCTCTCATTGGCTGCAGTTCCTCATTCCTGGCCAATGGGAGCTTCAGGGAGGTACCTGGAGGCATGGCCAGGGCAACACACAGACCCTTGTGCCACGCCCTCTCCTCTCCTCCCCCTCTCCCCCAAGGTCCCGGCTGCTTCCCAGAGCGGCACGGGGGCAGGGCAGGCAGGTAGGCGGGGAGCCTGCCCTGTCCCCCGTGCGCACCGGGCCGGACCCACCCCCCCGAATGCCTCCTGCAGCTGAACCCCCTGCCCTAAGCCCCCTGCTGCACCCCAACCCCGTCCTGCACCCTGACTCCCTGCCCTAAGCCCCCTGCTGCACCCCACACACCACCTGCACCCCGACCCCCTGTCCTGAGCCGCCTACCACACCCTGCACTCTGACCCCCTGCCCTGAGCCCCGATGCACCCCGCATCCTTCCTGCACCCCAACCCCCTGGGGGACAGGGAGGAGGCAGAGTTGGGATGGGGATTTCAGGGAAGGGGTTGGAATGGGGGCAAGGAAAGGGTGGGAAGAGGCGGAGCATGGGTGGGGCTTTACAGAAGGGGTGGAGTGGGGGCAGGGCTGGGCAGCAGTGGGGTGGGGTGGTCAGTGGTGTGATCCTCGGGCCAATGTACTATTCCTTATGTGGCCTTCGTGGTCATTTGAGTTTGAGACCCCTGGTCTAGACTAAATTATTCCATATAAAATACTTCTATATATTGAGACGCTCCTCTTGGACGTGGAGTGGATGGGAACCCATGCAGGTTTGCTGGGCAGATCAGTTTCTTGTAATGTGAGACTTGTATGTTATTGATATAATTAAAGACACTGGACCAGATTTTTTGCTATCCAGCCCCCAATGCTGTTCAGGTGGCACATAGTGGCTGGACAGCAACTGAATCTGTGCAGCTGGCTTCTATGCCAGTATCTGACTAGAGCCCTTGGCAAGGTGTCGTATTGTGGGTATAGGCAGCAAAGCAAGGCCCTGCATGTCCTCTTGGGAGCCATAGCTTGCCAATGTAGATTAGAGCAGCCCCTATGTCTAGGACTAGTGTAGAACTGCTCTTGGGATCAGGAAGCCGCAACTGACTCCCAGGCAACCCCTTCTTCTCAGCTGTGCTAACTTTTTTCTGAGTACAGCTGAGAATCTTCCCCTGTATCGCAACACATCAGCACAAAGGAACAGAGTTAAGATGGAGCAGGTATTTTCTGACTGTGACTACTTAGCTGTGTATACCATAACTTTCTCCGCATTATTATTGCAATTACTTCAGTATATACACAGTGGGCCAAATTCTGCTCTGTGACGCTGGTGTAAAGCCAGTGTAATTAAATTAATCTAAGCAGCGTTACCCTGGATACACACTGTGACTAAGAGCAGAATTCAATCAATGCCACTTACCCAGAAATAGTTAATGGCTTTTTATTGCAGCAATAGCCATAACAGTATTACCATTTCAAAAACCTAGCTTTGCTCTCCACCCATAGCCATGTGTAGATTATGCCCCAGTAAAGATGGGAAAGAAATATGTGTTACTAATATGAAGACATCTGGCCCAAACAATTTTAATATATTTTCATACTGGATTACTATTGGGCTGTTTTTTTCTGGATTACTAATGATACAATAGGATGTGGATGGACTCTGGTTGTCTCAGGCACCATCCATTATTTCACTGCAGGATTTAATTTTACCAGCACTGACATGTCATGCTATGTGCCAAATAACAATATTCAATATTTGGAAACTGTAATTCACCCATGTGTAATGGTGCTGTTGTGGTGATAGAATAAGCTATATTTCTTCATTGTCTAATGCTATTACTTATGTTTTCGAAGAACTTCTTGGGAAACACTAGAGGAAGCTTGTTAATTAAGGAGAGGGGCTAATGTCATTTTAATAAGTCATTTTAAGTAGTCTTATTGAGGTTGTTTTAATTTACCCCAGGCCATTAGATTTACTTATCTGAGTAAAATTTGGATTTACATTATATTACTCCAACGTTGTTCTCCATCCTGTGCCTAAGTCCTCAAAATAGGACTTAAATGGGGTTTAAGAAGCACTCAGACTTTACTGTAGCTGTCTGCACAGGAGTGAACTTAATCTCAAGTTCTTGTTTAATTCTCCCTGACCATTTGATATTTTAGGGGGACTGGAGAAATTGCTACCCACTCAAGGCCATGTTAGGATGAACCCTATATAAAGGCAAAATTTCACTCTCTCTAAGGTGCCACAACTACTCCTTTTCTTTTTGCGAATACAGACAAACACTGCTGCTACTCTGAAACTCTTATTCCAGTTCACCTTCCCATCTGGTTACATGCAAACTGCTCTAGAGTTGTAATTAAGTTTCTAGTGTTGCATCCAAATTGTCAAACAGTAGCAAAATGCCACCTGGATGAATTGTTCTGTAATGACTTGGTTTATAGTGTGTATGTAGCCCTGCCTTCTGTGGGATAGGGATAAGTACTGCATAACTGTGTGTGACTACGGCTCAGGTTTGGTGTACAAAGGATAAAGTTAAAGGAAATTATTGTTCATACGCCTATGTTCTAAAGACCCTACGTTCTTTCCCTGGTTCTGTGTGTGCGCAAATGAGCTGTCAAGTCAGTGCACGTTGTTCACAGGCACACGTTTGTTATGGCTGTCTCTTGCTCCTCATGTTCTACTTCAATATCTCTGTTTCAGTGTTACCAACAATTGCAAGGGGCTTGAGGACTACAATAAGAATTAGAAGGGACAGTGGACATCTAGGTTTTGTACCCTGAGCAAGAGAGAACCTCAAAGCCAGACATTCTTGGTAGCTGTAGGCATACTTCAAACTGTCTGTTTCCAAACGACAATATTGTGGACTCTTTCTTAGCTACAAGGCAAGTCTCTGATTCTGCTGGTATACAGCAGCACAGCACAAACTCTGCTTTCGTTATTTTTTTTTTTCAAGTTGCTCACTGTTACGATTGCAAACACAACCTCAGAAATGTGCACTGATAGTAACCCATGCAGAGATATCTTCCTGAATCAGTGTAGAGCCTTGAACAATAGTTCTGAGAGGTGTGAACTGCCCTGTTAATTTCAGGGAAGAATGATATCCGGTGATGGTGATGATGATGATTCAAATGCCAACATTCACTTCATGATTAGGCCACAGAGTAAATTCAAACTTATTATTTGCATTGTAAATGGGTCACCAGCTAGACTAAAATGTTGTGGATTAAAAGTTGTAGATGCAAAGGTATTAAATGTGATATTGAGCATGGTTATTGGTCTTGTCCACATAAGTATATGTTATAATTGTCATTCAAATAATAATAAAAAAGCCTGCTTGTTAGCACCAATGTCATAGAATATCAAGGATGGAAGGGACCTCAGGAGGTCATCTAGTCCAACCCCCTGCTCAAAGCAGGACCAATCCCCAGTTTTTTTTGCCGAAGATCCCTAAAAGGCCCCCTCAAGGATTGACCTTCCAACCCTGGGTTTAGCAGGGCAATGCTCAAACCACTGAGTATCCCTCCCCCACTCCATGTCATTTTAGCACCTCTTGCTGAAGTAGTTCAATGTTACGCAAAATGTGACTTTTTAGGAAAAAATGGATAGGAACATCAACATGTGTTAAACCTGTTTTGATTAATTGGTGATGATGCATTTTCCATTCACTTTGAAGTATTGCTTTTTTTGTTGATGCCCACCATTACCTCTCCTGTAGAGATGATACACAGAATGAATGGCACATTTTCTACATACAGGGAAATGTGGGTTAATTTCAATTATACATAGATCACAAGCATGATTAATATTGATTTGTGGTAACTTTTCACACACACTGTTTGTGTTAAGTGATGGAATATATACTATATTAAATTGCTTGGTTAGTAATTGTTTAGACATGGATTCAGTGAATATTGCAATTCTTATTTATTCATTTATCTGTTCATTCTACTTTCTAGCTTGATTGGATTTTGTTGTTTTTTCATGATAAACTGCTTTTATTCTTTCCTAAATTTTTCTTTAATTTGTTTTCTGTGGAGGTAGCCATTCCAGGCAAGCACAATGAGATGGCTAAAGTAACATTGCCAACCTGCTTAAAATTTGCCTAACATCCTGTTTTTAATGTGTAGTATATATATATTCTTGGCTTTTTATTGTGCAAAACCATTTGGAAGTCTTCAAAAAATTGTTTCTATTTTCTTTCTATTGATCTCTCATTGCTGTAGGTGGCTATTTCTGATGTTTTCTGTTACAATATTTATTGTCTTGTTTAAAAGAAATTAAGTAAGTTGTTGCATTTAGATCAGCTTTGATTTAATACAAAGTGTATTTTCAGCAGTGTAGTTCCACCCTGTGCATTGTAGAAACCGCATCTGTCTGTTTGCCTATTTCAACATGAACTGGCTCTGGCCCTGTACAAGGATTTGTTTAATGGGAGAAGAAACATCTTTTTGTTTTGGTTACTAAGAGAAGTTGTTTTCCTACAGACCCTTCAATCTGCAAATAGAGGGCAAAGCATGGGGAGAAGAACATTGTAAAGCTTGGAAATGGTGGGGGAATTTCAGATTAAGAGGCACCAGGCCTCCTGGTCACCCACTGCTGAAAAATGGTGACATCTATCAATCCATCAAAGAGTGGAGCAGCAAGGTAAACAACCCCAGTAAACAAGAACATCTGGCTCCCATAAATTAATTGGCCATTTACACAGTGAGGGTTGTTTGCATGCAGAAGCAGCCTTTCTTGCTCATGTTGTCATACGCTTTTGATTCTCCCAGGTTCATCCATGAATTAGCTTGGCTTGTTTTAGTCAGCTGGCTTTCATTTATTTTACTTTGTCACTCTTGAAATGAACAGGAACCAGGCAGTCATGAATCATGACATTGACACTTTGTCTTTTGATCCTCCGGAGTCTTGCTTCTATTTTCTCTTATAATAAGAAACTCAAGAAAGCTGGAAAAAGGGATGTGGGGGGCAGGGAGGATCTGTTGAGCTTGTCTCCACAAATACAAGTTCAGCCTCCAGGTTGCCCTCCACATTCCCACAAGAAATCTTTTTTTCAGCCATGCTGTTGACTGTGATAGATGGTCTGAAGTGCTAATGAGTTTTCCTTTTTACCAGCAACTCACTTGAAAAGCTACCACAAATGTGGGAGCATTCTGGGTCTTCTGAACCTGACATGGCCTTTCTTGAAGACACCTTGAAAGATTGACCGTTTGTGGCAAGATATATATTTCCACAAACAACATTAATAGGTTTGCAGCACATTTTGCGTCTGAACCATGTGAAGGACAGAGGTATATGAAGAGCTTGATGTAAGGATGGACAGCATTTTGGAGTGCATCCAGTGGAAAGACTGAAACAAACTGAATCCAGAATTTATATTCATGGGCCCAAAGCCAGTGCATGCTGAATGAATCCCAGGAGTGATATACTCCTCATGTGTCTTTGAAAGGGAAGAGGAAGTTTTGCCCTTCTGCAGCTCTTTCCTGGTGCGTCCATTCAGTGCTTAGAGAAGTAGCTGCTTTCATGCAGCTTTGGCCAAAGATAAAGTACAACTTTCTTTTAGGAGGCAAAATATAGCTGCTGCCATGTTTGTCAACCTGGATTGTCTTCTAGGCCTTGGAGCCTTACACATCTGCTATTGTCTCACCTTTCCCTCAAGTGCATATTGGTTTCACTTTCCTTAAGATGAGGAATTCTGGTTGTGGCTCTCTGGAGCCCATAAACTGTTTCTCATAAATTGCTACTGTGTCAACTGGATGGGTGGCTAGATAGTGAACGGAGGCCTTTTCTTACTCACAGGAGCAAGAAGTGCCTTATTTATTCAGTGCTTACAATTTTCAGCACCAGTCAATGAGAGAGAGGGGAGGTGGAGCATTAGTCCCAAATTCTGGTCCCTGGTCAGTAATGCATTGTGTCTTCCACATTTAAGAGGAATATAGATCCCATGATTAGCGCACCTTTTTCAGATTTTTGTAACCTACGTTTAAAAACAAGTTTCTTTCTAGTAGATGGTAATGGCTGAAGATAATGTCTGAATTCCACTCTTAACAGCTGGGATTAAGTCTTGCTAACTTGTCTTTTTGGTAAAAGACTGTAACACAAGATGCTGCTCATGTGGCAGATAAATTGGATAGTTTCTCGAAAATCTTGAGCTAAAGCTAATGGGATCCAACTGGTTGATGGGAATAAGGCAACATTGTTTGTTTTTAAAAACAGAATCCAAGGAATTTTGAGGCAATTCCTGCTGCATGTATCAGGACTTCAATTTTGCAAACATAGAACCTAATCCTGCATTCTGATCTACCCAGGTGGACAGATCCCCTTTGTCCATATGGAACCCCACTGCCTGCCTGAGTCAGATTATTGCCTTATTAACATACAGAATGTATGTTGCTTGTGAGCAGAGGTGAAAGTAATTTAAAGGTTTTACCAGTACGCTGGAGTCCTGAGGGGGCGTGGCCTCAACCAGAAGAGGCGGGGCCTTTAAATCAAGATTTAAAGGTCTCGGGGCTCCGGCTGTGGCTGGGAGCCCCAGGGCCTTTAAATCACACCGGAGTTACCAGCTGCAGAGGCGGCTGAGAGCCCCGGGGCTCAGGGGTGAATTAAAGGGCCCAGGGCTCCAGCTGCTGTGGCGCTCTGGGCCCTTTAAATCACCATGGGAACCCTGCCGCCGCTCCCTGGAGCTCCGGCAACCGGGCTCCGGTGGTGATTTAAAGGGCCCGGGGTTCCCAGCGGCTGGAGCCCCAGGCCCTTTAAATCACAGCCAGGGAAGCCGGTCTGGTCTGGCATGGTGTACTGGCTCTTGCCGGTACGCTGTACCGGACCATACCAGCTTACTTTCATCTCTGCTTGTGAGCATCCTGTGTATGCTTGTGAGCATCCTGTTTCTTCCAGTGGCAAAAACCAAAACCTAGAAAGTATTTCAACTCCAAGAAAGGATTAGAGCTGTTTGATTTATATATGTGTTCCTATATCTGTTTAATTTAATAGCAATTGTGCTGTTTACGAAAACTTAAAACAAAAATGCACACAAGTCAATGCCATGTTTTTTTTCTGATGTATTGATGTACCCTCAGGCATCAAGGTTCCAAGCCATTGAGGGCTTTATAGGTTAAAATGAACAACTTAAAGTTCCATCTATAAACCAGCAGGTGGCCAGGTTTACAGTCGAGAGAATTTACTAATTCAGAAAGCAGTGATCGTTGTTTGCTGTGCAGTAGATGAATGTGAACCAAAAAACTTGACCCTGCTTTGCCTAGAAAATAAGGAAACTGTAGATTGGCATAAAGATGTTAACCCTATCAGTGTATCTATCCCTTTATCTGTATTAGCAGTTGTAGCCAGCAGGGAGATGCAAGGTCCAGTTCAGAGGTTCTCAAACTGGGGGTCGGGACCCATCAGGTTGTAAGGTTATTACATGGGGGATCGTGAGCTGTCAGCCTTCACCCCAAACCCTACTTTGCATCCAGCATTTATAATGGTGTTGTAAATTAAAAATACTTTTTTATATATTTAAGGGGGGTTGCACTCAGAGGCTTGCTATGTGAAAGGGGTCACCAATACAAAAGTTTGAGAACTACTGGTCTAGTTGTTGGAACATGAGTCTGACTTGAGAACTGAGGTTTTGTTTGTTTTTAAAAACAGAATCCAAGCAATTTTGAGGCAATTCCTGTTGCATGTATCAGGACTTCTATTTTGCAAACATAGAACCTGATCCTGCATTCTGATCTACCCGAGTGGACAGATCCCCTCTGTCCATATGAACTCCCACTGCCTGCCTGAGTCAGATTGTAGAGTCAGGGCCGTACAGAGTCCAGTGAAAGGCATCTGCTATCTTATGCCATTGTATTTAAACAAGGAATTTCTTGGAAAATCATGTTATTTCTCAGTTTATAAGCCAGTTGAGAGAATACTAACTAAACTTGTACATTCTTCTCATGCAGGCTGTCTCAGAGAGGAACTTATTAGATAGTACTCCTAGAATAATAATCATAATCGAGGACTCCTGGGTTCTTTTGGCCAAGGGTTTGACCGTGTTTTAGCCAGGGTTAGTCATTCAGCATATCTGCCTCAGTTTCCCCGTTTTAACATTGTGATACTTCCAATCCTGCCTCCACAATGCTGTTGTAAGAGAGTTTGTAAATTGTTTTGAAATTAAACAGTGCTACAATAGAATATAAATGAGTATTTATTTATTTATTTTATTTATCTAAACCCAAAATACTGTTCTTTCCTGGGCTTAGCTAGCTCCTGTTTTAAGATTGTGTTGATTGCTACAGGGCTGCCACTTTAAGTGTAATAATCCCACAAGTCCCTGCATTGAGGGAGATGTATTATCCCACAGTATTAGCTTGTGGCTTCCATTTTGAACTTGTTCCTCTGAGTGCGTAAGATTTTTTAAATGCTTCATTATGGATGAGAGATGCATATTTCAACAGAGAACACTTACAGTAAGACTCTTCAAAGCATAAAAGTGGCTATGACAATTCAGGTTGTGCAAATCTCTGAATCACATCCTGCGGCACCCACAGGCCTTTTTTCAACTGCCAGCACCGTTGTGTTGCTGCTCATTCCATATGTTAACACGTCTACATTCGGAGTTCTCATCCAAAATCCATCAATGCCTGGTCCTTTCAACAAAGTTTGCTCCCCTTACTTTTCATTTGATGCTAATCCAAATGGCCTTGAAACTAGTGGTAAATGAATCCCATGGTATTCAGTCGACCATGGGCTAGGTGAATCAGATCCTGAAGGGGCTGGCACTGGGACAACTCTTGCTGGTTCACACGGAGGTTTGGGCTCCATAGAAGGGGGAAACACATTCTGTTACCCCAAGTCCTTCCCTAGTCACTCACATCCTTAACCTCCCCTTTGTTAGATGCCTCCTGGGATCCAGTGACCTGTCTCACAGTCCTTTGTGAGCCAAGTTACTCCATCAGGGTTTTCCAGGTGGCTGCTCCTCCATTTTCCAGATTTGAGGATGTCATAGGCCAGCACTCCTCTCATTGAAATTCATGATAGTCTTTGGTGGTCTTCACTGATGAAAAAAGGTATGTTTAACCATGAGATAACCAATGCATGTTCCTTATTCCACTGGAAGAAACATAGTAAAGACCAGGCACTTTAGCTTTACTGTGAGGTAAACTAGATGAGGTCAAACACAGGCCAGGAAATATGATGCTGACCTCACCTAGCTAGCTCATATTAAACATTACAAGTGCCTTGTCTCTACTTAGGGTTTTACAGTGAAATAACTATTGCAGGTTTATTATCTTGCTGTACAAAAACTCCACGTCTGTGTCAGGGAAGGCAAAGTCTTTGTGGATGCATCTTCACTAGGAATCTTCACTTACCTCATATTAGCTAATGTGTGACAACTATCAGGAGGAAAAATCCTAGTGAAGACAAGGCAGTCTACAGTTTTTAATTCAAGTTGGCAGGTCAAGCTAAAGACTATGTGGGAGCTTCGGGTTTACCTTGACATCCTAATTCATGGTAAAATCTCAAATTGCCTCGTCTTCAATAGGATTTTCCCCCAGATAGTTCTCATGTGTTAGCTACCTTGAGAGAAGAACACACTTAAATTCTTCCTAATGAAGACAAGGCCTGTGGAGAGCAGGAAGCAACCTGACTCTCAATCAGATAGTATATTGGATACATTTTTTCTTTTGTAAGGTGAATTTTTTGGGGCCAGGACTGTCGTCTTTTGTGTCAAAATAGTGCTGAGCCTATAGTTGATGCTTAAACAAAATGAGATGCTTTGGGCCTAATTTTGCCCTTGAAGTGTGATGTTCCAGTGTATTCCTAAATTACTAAGATCTATAGGGGGCAGGACCAGATAGCAAGTGTAAAAAATTGGGACCTATATAAGAAAAAATCCTGAATATCAGGACTGTCTCTGTAAAATCGGGACATCTGGTCATCCTGATTTGGAGAGGGAAACAGGAGTGGTATATTAATGTGAGGCAAGTAAAGAATATGGAAGGCACCTGCCTGTGGGTCTTATGTGATCTGGCTAAACTGTAGGATGTAATGAGTAGGTAAACCTAGGAGAGAGAAGGTTGCAAATTTCAAGAATAAATATGGTGTTAGCTCATCTTAACTAATTAGCCTCTCACAGTTTGTATGGTAACTTCCAACTTATGTGTGTGTGTATATATATCTTACTATATGTTCCATTCTGTGCTGTAGCCCACAAAAGCTTATGCTCCAATAAATCTGTTCATCTGTAATGTGCCACAAGTACTCCTGTTCTTTTTATGGTATTAGAATAACAGTAAACCAAGAAAAATTACTGGCTTTTCAGTGTCAGAGATTATAGAAGACATATGCAAAAATAAACCAGAAGATGTCAACACTGAGTGTGCAGAGAGATGTGATCTAAGCATTTTGGCTGACAGAATAGACCATTTGGACAGAAGCTAAAGACAATAAAGATAGCTACTGGGTCATTCTTGGCCATTGCTGTAGACCTCCAGGCAGTTAGGATGTTTCTTTTAACATCTGAGGAGTGTAAAATGGTCCAAATTTTGCTTGAGTAGAGTTTTTTTAATTTTGGGTATGAAGTGGGATAACAAGTGTGCAAAACTAAGGACCTATTTTTAGAGGTAATGTAGTCTGTAGCCCAGTCTTGATTGGAATTGCTTGCTTGAACAATTGATTTAACAGTCTACAGGGTCAGAGGTAGGTTGGACCTAATTTTAGTAAGTGAGCCAAGTATGATAAATAAGGTTGAAGTAGGGGAACAGCTAGGATCTAACAGTTACAGTATTCTTCCATTTAAAATATTCATGGCAAGTGTAAGAGGAAGCAGCAGAAGGTTTTGACTGTAGAAAAGCCAACGTTGAGGGGATGTGAAATGCCCCAAGGAATTTTGATGGGAATTCATTAATGTCTGGGAATTCTCCTGGAGAAAGTGAAAAATATTTAAGAAATAGTTGGAATAGCTGTAATTGTAACTTATCCCCATTTAATCTAAACAAGATAAAAGGCAAGAGAGGCCAATGTGGTTAAGCAAGGCTATAAAGATTAGCATAAGCAATAAGCAAGACTACTCTACTCTAAAAATGTAAACAATCCAGAGAAGAGGAGCATCAGGAGAGCTATAAAAATAACCAGAAGTAAGTTAAAAGTTTAATAAGAGAAGCATAGAGAAATTAGTAGTGTTCGAAAAATAGTCTCTAAAGGGCTTTTCAAATCTGTTCTCGATAGACGCAAGAAAAAAGGAAGAAAGGAACTGGAGATGTTGAATAAAGAACTGGCAGATTTAATGAACAGCTACTATACCTCTTTGTTTACAGAGAGAAGAGAAATCTATCAAAGTTTGGTATCCTGTATTTTTCAGCAGGGTGTCAAGGTGCCAGTAATACTTGTGGGAAAAGTGGGGGGTTGTCTACACACAAATTTGCACCAATTTAACTAAATGTATGGTTTTAAACAATTTTAGTTAAATCAGTGCACGTTTGTATATAGATACACTTTTATTCTGGTTCGAGTGACTTCTGATGAGTTTAATCCATTTTGTAAAACTTAACAGAAAAAAGCTACTCTTTAAACTGGAATAAGAATATCTACACATAAACTTGCACTGATGTGTCTAAGTGAATTTTCAAACAGAAGTTTAGCTAAACCAGTGCACGTTTGAGAGTATACAATACATGGTTAGCTTTAAGGCAGAGGTCCATCTATGAGGATGAATTTTAAAAGACTTGCAGTGGTTGGATCCTGCTCCTATTAACGGCAATGGTAGCACTCCCATTGATTTTAATGGTGTGGACTCAGGGCAAGCAGAGTTTTAGAATTTCTCTAACAACCTGGAATTGACATATTTAACACAGTGTATTTGTTTGTTCAGTTAATTAATTAAGACGATCAGAGCTGTGAGACATTCTCCTATTTCAGAATGAAGGGGACTAACTTAAGCCCTCTCTTGGTTTTGTTTCTGTTCACACTCTCCTGAGCTCTGTTTTCAGTTTCGGACACTGGATGCCAAACGAGGAGTCTGTTTTTAAAAAAGTGTTCTCTGAAGCTGATTCTCAAGGGACAAAAGGGGGCAGGGATTCTTGGTGATGCCATGTAAATGTTCAGAATTATTCATTGGTTAAAATGAAATGGCATATAGGAGGAAAAAATTAAATTGTTTTTCCCGTTTAAGCAATCAGGGTATTGTCTGGGAGTCTTTTACACTGGGATTTACAAAGGAGCCCTGAGGGATTTGGATGTCCCATTTCCTTTGTCTTCTTTGAAAATACTAATTTGGGTAGTTTCAGCAGTCATAAAAGTTGCTAGTGCATGTATCTATAATCACATACCTGATTTCACAATAAACCAAGTGGATCCATGTGTATTTTCTCTTAGGACTCGCGTGATAAAATTTGCATACTGAGTTGCACACCCCTTATGTCTTTAAGTGCACATAAGAGCACAATTTTCAAATGTATTTATCCATAGTGCCTAACTTTAGCCAAGATTTTCTAAAGTGCCTAATAGACTCCTAAGTTCTTAATTCTTTTTGAAAATGAGACTTTAAGCTCCTAAATCACTTAGGCACTTTAGAATATTTTGCCTCTAGAGCTTTTATTTACAAACCTAAATTTAGTGAAGGCCTAATTTTCTGAAAGTCTGCTCCAAGTGTTCAGACTTTCAAAGGGTCTGAATACTTGCAACTGTCATTTGAAGTCGCCTCTGAGAATCAGACCACTTATTTAGGTGTTTAAATATGGATTTCATATACCAAACTTTAGGGAGGCAAAGTTAGAAAACTCTGCCCAGTAGTGTTAGCTCAATAAATGGTTATTTAAAAAAATTAAAACTGTCATATTTATTGCACTAATGCATTTATTGAAACCTCTAACATTAACAATTAAGATCTCTAAAAGAGGATGACTCTCAGAGAAGGGGAAATGACAAAATCCAGTAGTAAGTCCTCTGCTACATTTCTTCTGTATTAGTTGAAGTAGCGAAGATCCGTAGAAATAGTCTATTCTATTTCTGCAGAAGTGGAAAAATTTCATAGAGCCTCATCAGGAAACAAGAGTGACAGAAAATGCCAGACACTTTTCAGCAACCGCTGGCCCTTCAGCCTCAGAACTGTGATGTGCTTCTAAGAGTATCTGTTTTGCTAAAACATTTGATGGCAGTTTGGTATAATGCTAAATAAAAAACAAACAAACAACCAGTGTGCCTTTCAGTGAATGGTGTTGAAAGAGTTCCTCCTGTTGCTTTCTTTTACCTACTAATTTGCTAAATCTGACTTTCCGGCTTCTCAGGATGGTATAGGTTGAATCCACTTAACTCCTATGGGCTAAAGGAATCCGTTGATGGGGTGCTTGTTACTGAGTTGAAGAGATCATGCTACAGTTCATTTACACCTAGGATGTATCTGTGGGTTTTCCTCCATCTCCCCTAAAATGGAACAAGGTTTCTGGTGCTTCAAGACAATGCTGAACGTGATGGCTTTGAAAATATGGGTACAAGAAATGTATTAGGGCTTTGATGCTGGAGATAAATGCAAAAATGACTGCTTCTTGTGAATTTGCATTTAAAGCTCAGAGTAGTTTGGAGATTGTGTTCATGCTACCAAAACTACCGCTGGAAAGAACAATGTAGCTCTGTGTGGCTAAATATTAATTCCATTAGTGTATTTCTTCTCAGATTGCATTAATAACAAACCTATTCTAATGTAACTTTCCTAGTAACATTCAGCAGTGTGTTCACTTATAAACAAATTGAAATATATTCATAAATTTCAAGCAGATTCACTGTTGTTCACCTAATAACATTTGGCTCAAGCATTTGAATCCCTGTCCAGCGCTGTAAAATGTAACAAGCGATTTGGATGTGCACTTTGGCCTAATTTTGTTTTACTGTGGAAGTTTTCCCTTATACTCCTAAATAGGTTATGGCTCACAGTTGCTAAGCAGAGAAATCTTATAGCTGGCTGACATATATTTAAATAGGAAAAAGGTTAAAGCAGAAAATATCTATTTTAATGATGGTTTGTTGTCATTGCTCTTTCTGTGGGATTTTATGTCTTTTAATTAGCTTTATGGTGCTTGCTTTTTGTCCTGACTCTCCTTATCCTATTGTGATAAATGGAAAATAACTTATTGAGGAGCTGGAGTTCCTTTTCTAAAGGCTAACTCCCTGTTTTAAAATTCATTTACATACAGATGTTGGACTGTTGTACTTCTAAGTGAGCAGTGGATAGAATGATCTATTTATTTTAGTTACTGCTTTGACAAAGAAAAATTTTCCCCAGGGTGTAGTATTGCACAATTGACCTTTCGCATTAAAGACATTTTCTTCCTTCCTTTGGAGTAGGTGGGTGAGTCTATTTCCCATTTAGCAATTGCAATGTAATGCCCCCCACCCACCCACACATCTGTTGATTCATTTGTTAGCCAATACATGTATGTGGGGTACAATATACACCACACCAGTGGGCATTATGCACATGGTTTTGTATGGTGTGTGCACACATATGCATGTATAAAAAATGTTGGAAAGCTATGTAAACTGAATGTATTGTGTTCTCCTCACAGTTCTATTCACCCATGTCAAGTAATAACACTTTGCAAAGCGGAATCAGCTTTGGCATTAGAAAATAAGAAGTCTGTCGAAAGCAACATATGTGAATGGTGTGTCCAAGCACCAGCTGGGTTATACCTCCATGCCCAACTGGTTTGGACTGTAGTATCCAAAACAGAGATAAGAAAAGTACAGAACAAAACAACAAGTTAAGGAACTATTACAAACTGGTAGGTTGGATTTTAGTAACTTGTAAAGAGTTTTGTAACTCGTAAAATCATACTATAAATATTACTAGCTGAAATGCATATCTTTGAAGAACACCTTCTGTTTAAGGTGAACATCCTACAAGAATTTACTTCTCTGAAGGAATATAGGTATGTCTTGTTTTCATATTGTACTGCTTGGTCTTTAGACAACAATCTTGCTTAAATTCAATAATTTGGTCTCTTGAACATTTTTAAAAACGAATCACTAGTGTAGTTAAATGATTGTAGTTAAACACCTTGTAGTCAACACATGCCACAATGACACAAATTCTATAATTATGTAGAATGGGATCTATCTTATTGTTTTACCTTGAAAATCTGGGCATCAGTCCAGTGACTGGCTACATGCTCTACTTTTAAATTTTGTAACCAACCTCATTTTAGGGGACTGTAGGCTAGCAAGAGTGGCATGCTCCAGTCATGTGGATGGATATATTACCTTTTCATGTTTTAGAGGTAAATGACAAGTTAACCACTCATTATGTTCTCATCTCTGTAGACTTTGGATTAAATTTTAAAGGATGAAGATACATACAAGCCAACAACAAATAAGCAGTATTTTGAGCCAGGAACATCATTACTGTGCTAAACAAAGTGATGAAATAGACAAGGATTTTAAGACATGTCCAAAAAGCTAGCTCTGCCTTTAATTTTTGTATTTATCTATCTATCGCTGGCATCACTGTAGTATCTGAGCACCTGACCATCTTTAATGTATTTATCTACATAACACTCTTGTGAGCTAGAGATGTGCTCTTATTCCCATTTTACAGATGAGACAGAGACTAAGTGCCTTGCCCAAGGCCAAAAGAAGTCTGTGGTTTGAGCAGGGATCTGGACCTGGGTCTCCCAAGTCCCAGGCTGTTTCCCTAACCACTGGACCATCCCTCCTCTCAGTTGTATGATTGCATGGAAGCAATGTGGTGGTCATTTTTGTACCTATCTGTAGTGAGTTGTGATCACCTCACCAACCTTTGATTTGGAGCCAAGACATGGATTTGCTACCAGTGTTGTATGAAAGTGCTAGGAACTTCCATATAGAATATCTAGTTGAATGCAAATAGTACAAGGTTGCTTACGAGATAAGTTCATTCTATGGCACTGTGGTCTTATTTTTTCTTTAGGCAAAACTAGATCACGGTACTGGTAGCTCAGAGTGCTGTGTTTAGTCTGTTGCAGCACTGTGAGACAACAAGAATGAGCTTTCAATGAAATAAGTGGGTTGTTATTGTTTTGTAACTGAGACAATCAAAGCAACCCTAAGGCTAACTCTCAGCCCTGTTCCTTGCTTTGCCTTCTAGCTTTTACAAACTGCCTCTTGTGAGGGAATTTGATTGATCTTGATATCATCCAAGAGCTTGACGTGAACACAGATGGTGTTGACAAGGACTCCCCAAGAATTAGCATCATATATGCTTCTTTGCCTCCTTTAGGACAAGCAGTCGGGCTTGCAAGAGTGTTAAGAGGAGCACTATGTTATGAGGAACAGACTCTAGCCTCCTGTTTTTGTACACCTGACACATCTCTTGATTTAGTTCTTCATAACTTTTTTGACTTGATTTTTTTTCTTGTGTGTCTGGGTTTTTTATTTATTTTTATTTCCTTTTGGCTTCCCTCCCTTCTGATATTCATTTACTCTGTTATGCTGCAATACAGAAATCAACAACTAAAGTCCTATTTCCAACAAGTTTAATGAACAACAGAAAATGAGAGGGAACTACTCGCACTACTGTCAAACCGTAATGTATCACTTCAGTTCCAGAAAACACCACAAAATCTGGTACATGTAGAACCGGAGTCGTAACAAGATGGAAATTTATAATTTTTGTGGGAAATCCTGCCACTAGAACAATTTTCTTAACAAATGGTGTCAGTCATACTGAAATAACCAAGAATTCATCTTCACCTTGGCTCAGCTGTTGTCAATTTGCTTTTTCGGATGGACTTGAGTTGTTTATCCTGAATTTTAAATATGATAGTTATCTGTCTGCACACAGTCGCTGACAAATTTTAAATCAAGATTGAATGGTTTTCTAAAAAAGATATGCTCTACAAATAATTTTGGGGAGGCCAATGCTATACAGGAGGTCAGACTAGATGATCAGATCACAATGGTCCGTTCTTGCCTTGGGATCTACAAATCCATGGCTTACATCGTGCTTTCAGTGGTATACATGGAGAAAGCCTGGAAACAACGATGTTTGCTCTTCCTCAGATAGTAGAGGTACTTTCTCTCCTGTAGGTTAGATATCAGCTGAGTTGTACTATAGTCACACTTCATAACTTCATAATATACAAAATGCTTGGCTCAAGGACCCTGGTTACAAAAAGTACACTTCAGCCTGTAAATTACCTCAGTGCTGGGTTTCACCAGGCTAGAGAATATTAGCTGTGCCAAAACATACAGTGGTCTTTATCAGATAAGCTCATCAAGGACTAAAATGTTCATCTCACTACTAGAATTTAGGCATGTCTGTGAATGTCCTGTCAAATGGGATGTCTGTTCTTTGCTAACATATATTTTTCCTGGGAAAATATTTTGCCTACAAACACCCAAGATTTTTTTACACAACTAAGTAGGTCAGAGAAGCCTGCAGACAACCGTGGTAAGGTTGTGAAGTGATAGATGACTGCTGAAAGCAGCAATGTTTATCTGATGGATTGCAGTTTTAAATAAGTCTGAAACCTGCACTGAAATAAGAATCTGCTCAGTCCCCATCAGGCTCATAAATTGTTTAGTTACTACTTATTCTGTCAATCACACTAGATTTCAGAGAGATCTAGGACTCACAATGAGCCGGGAAGTTGGAGTCCATCAGAGGAAAGATCACTTTTCAGACCATAAGGTCAAGTTTTGTGAGGGTTTCTTTTTATTATTTATTACCCAAAAAGGAGAATTGAGGAATGTTAGTTCTATAGCATTTCTTTTGAGGTTCTTTAATAATATTCTTTTTAAAAAAACAAAGAACACACTTGTGTTCTTGGTTATTTTTGGCATTTACCTTTGGGTTTATTATTATTTGCAATGAATGTTTTCCTACTAAGAAGAAAACTAAAATTAGGATTCTGAGAGGGAGACACTGCTACTATGTCCAAAGTAATGGGTCAAACTCCTTCAGACAGGTTCGTAATACTTGGTCACGCTAAACTTAAATGCCAATGAGTTATCCAGCTTTGGTGCTAGCTTTCGTGGCCAGTGGTGCTAAATGCCACGTGGGCTTTAAATGATAAACAGGTTCCAATCCAAAGCACCACTTCTAGTGCATTTACTGTTTTCATCTGCTTTCTATATTAAACAACAATATTGTCATAAAGCTCTTCAGTGTTCTCCCTACTGTGAGAACATGAGAAACCACATCAAGGACCCTGAGACTTTTCTATAATTTTTTAAAATAATTACTCACTGGTTTTTATAGTAATCCATGGAAACTTGCAAAAGAAACTGGAACACATAAAAGTTGGCTTTCTCCATTATGTATAAATCCAAGTCTTTGTGTAGCACAAAAAACTTCCAAAAGACCATCAATTAACTCCATCCATACTTATCCCTTTGCCTTCGTGTTGTAGTTGTTGTAGTTCAGTACCACCTAGACCCCAATGCGCTAGACGTTACAAAGCTATAGTAAGATGGTCCATAGCCTGAAGATCTTATGACCTCAATAGACAAGGCAAAGTGTGGGAGGGGAAACAGAGAAGTAACTTGCCCAAGAATTCAGCAGTGGGCAGAGCGAGGAGTAGAAACCAAGGCTTCTAACTCAGGTCAGTGTCCTACGCAGAGGACCATGGTACATTTCATGTCTCATATCCTGTTCTGATCCTGTCTTGTTCATGCCAACTCATCCAGGTATTCCCCATGTTTTCCCCTATCTCATTCCCCAGCCCTGATGTGACTCAGTGTAGACATTCCTTTCAACTCCACCTTTCTTATGTCTTCCCAGCACACCACCTCTACTGCTAAATAACCCATTTGGTTTCTTCTGCATCACTTCTCTGTTGCTGCCTCTGCCTTTCAACCCAGTTTGTGGCTCTCCTGTCTAAAGATGCCACAGAATTCACCCCTCACTTTGGGAGCAGAGAGATCTGCCTGTGTCTTTAATGCTAGCTTTCTTAATAGCCCTAGTGAACAGCTCCTTCATTTTGCTTTATAATTATATCTTGGAGTTTCATCTGAATAAGCCTTCTTCAGTTGCTTTGTATCAGCAAAGATTTCTCATTAGGACATTGTTGATTTTGCAGCAACTGGTTGTTACAAATTTTGGAGTGGTAAAGTTCACAAAATATTTGCAGAAACTCCTAAGTAATGTTTTTGACCAGCGTGTAAAGACAGATTGCCAGTAACGGTTTGTCTTCCACATCGGGGGCCTGATTTTAAGAAGCACTGAACATGCACAACTCCAGTCAAAGCCAGTAGGAGATGCATGAGGCTCAGCACACCAGAAGATGAGGCTTTGTGTGTCACTGACAACACATCATATCCTAATCCAGCATGACTTTTTGCAAGGGAAGTGTTGATGAGGACACACAACATGCTAAAATTTGGGGGTTTAAACATACACTGCGTGTACATAGGCATTGTGGAATATAGTCTGCACAGAGCACAAAAAGCTGAAGCCAGTAGAAAAATAAATTTGTACTTTGACAATTTACATACACTACTTCCAGAAACAACAAGACGTAGTTGGTGTACAAATAAACGGTTCCTTGTCTCTGATGAATTTGCATGGCTCAATTCCAAATACAATCGGTTTCCAGGGAGGACATCTTCAGGAAAGGGTGTTGGTTTACTACTTGTTTTCCTTTTTATCTTTGGAGAATGTACAGTTTTAAGAAATTATGGGGTTGTTAGAAACTATGTCAATAGATGGAAGTTGGTGTTGCTGTTGTTTCTGTCAGAATTCCAATGAATAATTCTGAATTGGTCCTGTCTCTTTTAAGGAGTCTCAATAGACCAAGGTCAGGATTTAAATGACCCAGCAAGTCTGGATATGAACAAGGTTTTGAATCTTAAATCCTGGCCATTTTAGCACATTAATCTCACTGTTTTGTTTTGAACTTTGATAATTGTGTCTGTGCACCTGTTCGTTCAAGATAGCAGCTTGTGTGGGCTGAGGAGGCAGAACTCCATGAAAATATTTGGCACTTCCTCTAAGAGAAGTAGTAACAACAAACATGGTAGCACTGAGAGATTCCTTCGCTGTGCTATATATTGATTTTTGTAACACTATCAACAGCTCCGATAAAATATTCTGAATTAAAAGGGGAACAAAGTTGTCTTCAGCCATCATCCATCCTAAGACTATATCCTCCCACTGAAATAAAACTCCAGGGCACAAAACCACATGGGAAATTTGGTGAGGTGACCCTTATAGTCAGAAAAGAAGCAGAAGAGCCAATGGATTTGGCCACCCAACAAAAGGATGTCCCAAGACCGGTGGGCATGTGAATGGAGGACTAGTATCTTCATGTTGTTCTCTGGGTTGCTGAATGTCTAAGCCTTCGAGTTGATGGCTACATAGTGCAGAATGCTGTGCAATTTAATCCTGACTGTCAACATTAACTCCCATAGGAACTTTCCCATAAGCTTACTGGGGGGATGTGTAGAGCAGCTGCGGCCAGCCACACAACTAGAGATCACCTGCAAGACCTTCTAAGGTCTGCTAGCGATGAGGTCCTCTGCTCACTGTCATTTTGGGGGACATAAGAGATGAATATCCTCTCCTTTTATCTCATCTCTGCCACAAAGAGGAGGACATAGTATGGCCCCTTGCTGTCGCATTGGACTGCTGATTTCAGCAACTGTCTTGATTATCAACCAAAAGTTGAATACAGATTTCAAGTGCACTTTCATTATAACAGGGAAATGATTTTCCAGCATTTTTTTAAAAAAGGACATGTAAAGAAAATACACATTTAATAATAAATGTCACCATCTTTGCTGGAATTGAATGCATGTACTTTACCTGCTCTGTACTGATAGTATTGCTGGTTGATTTTATACAACTGAGAAAGATAGACAACAATAGCACATGGTGGAATACAAACCAAAGTTCCAGTGTTGCAAGCTGATTCATGTGAGTGGACCCTTACACCTATCCAGAGCCCCCCAGCAGCCACTGATGCGCCTCTTGAGCATAGGGTACATGCTTGTAGATCAACTTGCTTGATCAAGGCCCATGTTACTATTTTAGACAGCTCTAATGACAAACATTTTTTAAAAATTCTCCCGTGGAATGTTGTGCTGCATAAGCTCTGAAAATTTTGATTTATGACATAATGAAGTTATGTGGCTTTGAAATAAGTTCATGTGCATACTTTACCAAGAGGTCATTCCAAACTTTCTTGTTCTATATCCTGCCACAAAATACCATGACCAAGCAATGATTTATATTGGTCTGTGGTTTGGCAAATAAACTCTGAGATTTAAGTGAAAAAGCTTAGAAAATATCCCTAGCTCTATGATAAGATTTGTAACTCGAGAGGCTGGGCCCAAGTCTGCTCTTGATTACATGGCTGTGAGTCAGGAGTTGCTTCAGATTGTGCAGGTGTATCAGAGAGCAGGATTTGGCTCACTAGCCACATAAAGTAATTTAGCAATCAGATGACATGCAGCATAATCTTCTAGGAAAATTGTCAGCAGAATCCATTTCACTGCACACTTGGGGCCTGCTCCTGCTGTCCCTCTGCTCACAAGTTCCACTAAAGGTGATGGGAGTTCTGTGTGCACAGGGCTTGTTGGCTTGGACCCTTACACTAGTCATCTTGCTTATATAATGTGGTAGTCTTATACATGAACATAGGATGTTCTGGATTTTGCAATTCCATTGAGTCATTCCAAAGAGCATGAGGTGTGAAGTTTTTTGTTTTTTTTTTTGTAGTTTGTTTACCCAGGAAATATCAGCTGAGATGTAGCATCTGGTTTTCAGCAAGGTCCTGCCTTTTTTATCCATATTTCCAGCTGGGTTGACTAAGGCATAAGGAAGTCTATGGTGACCTTGCCCTGGGTCACCCAGTGAATCAATGGCTTATTTTAGATTTAAAAAAAAACAAAACACCTCTCATAGTTCCTAGTCTTTAGTAGTAATTACTAAAATTACATGGCTTTTTTTATTCTGATCTTTAAAACATAATGGTAAGGCAAAACCTTAATCTTCTGGAAATATATTGAGATGTATCCTACTGAAATTTTAAACGGTGGTTGGAGTGTGTCAATTATAATTAAATTTGAAAAATAACCCACCCACCCCCAAACTGAATGTCTGTATTTTATATATTATTTAAAATATCTAAATTAGGAAGACTACATAACTAGAAATACTGTTCTTTATTCTATTTAGAGTGAGCTTTAATTCAAATTTCCTATTAGAACACTTAATTGACTACAGAAGAGCAGGTATGTATTGCCTAGAGACTCGGACAATATTAAGCCACCTTTTTGTAGCATAAAACTCCACTAATTTGTTCTGTTGCCATAGGATCCTTCCGTGAAAAACTACTGATTTTTGCCCTTTCCCATTTGGTAAATATTTCCATGTTGTTTGAAGGCAGATGACATTGACATGCCTGGTTTTGTTTAACAGCCTTTTCTGCTTCTAGAGAACCATGTCATGCAAAAGCATCTCTATGCATCAGCCTCCTTGGATGATGTCATCAGAGCTCTGGAGATAGTGTCATTTGGTCAGCATCTGAAGAAAGCTCAACAAAGCGAGCACAGCACCTTTGCTTTTGTTTGAGGCCATTTTCATGCTGAGACATCTGCCTATCATCAGCTCGAATGGAGTGAAGGAAGGAGATTTGTCTAGACTCCAGCCTTCTAGTCTTGTCTGAAATAACTCAAAGTTTTTTTTTATGCAGAGAAAAACTGCCGTCTGTCCGTAATCTAAAGTGGGAAGTTAATTGCTTTGATAACTGCATGGGACTGTGAGAAAGTTCAGGAACTCTGTAAAATAAAGGGAAAGGATAAAAAATAAGAAATTAAATATATAGTGGCTTAATTACTTGAAATGGCAATAGTTATTTTTATTAACTGGATGGGTAATTTGAGGCCAGATACTGCCTGGTGCCCAGGGTGGGAGCAGAAGGGGATTGTTAGAAGAATCCCCATCCCTTGCACAGTGTGTGCAAAGGCCAAGCAATGTACCAGTCGCTGTATTTGAGCAGGGGCCGCTCCTTCCCTAATTCCTGGGGCATGTGGCTCTGCAAAGTGGGGATGGGTAGGCAATGAGGCTATAGATTCAGAGATTCCAAGGCCAGAAAGGACCATTGTGATCATCTAGTCTGATCTCTTGTATTGGCCGAAGAACTTCCCAAAATAACCCCTAGGCAGAACTTCTAGAAAAATATCCAAATCTTGATTTAAAAATTGTCAGTGATGGAGAACCCACCATGACCCTTGGTAAACTGTTCCAGTGGGTAATTACTCTCACTGTTAAAATGAATACCTTATTTCCAGTCTGAACTTGTCCAGCTTCACCTTCCAGCCATTAGGTTGCACTATACCTATGTCTGCTAGATAGAAGAGTCTATTATGGTTCTGTCCTGCATTTACCCTCATTTTCTTCAGTGGGAGCTTGGTCAGGCCCATTGGTATTTAAGTTGCAAATGTGTAAACAGTAAGATTTTTATGATGCAACTTTTTATATTTTTCTAAATGCATATTCTTGTAAGGCTGCCACCCACAATACCCTTCTCCCAACTCTTATGCTCTCTATGCTCTCCCTATCCTACAGGCCAGTGGTTCTCCAACTTTTTGTATTGGCGAACCCTTCCCCCCAGCAAGCTCTGAGTGCAACCTGCCCTTACAAATTAAAAATTGTGTTGTTTTTTTATTTTAATTTAACTCAGGCTTGGGGCTGACAGCCCCAGCGGACAGCCGGGCTTGGGGCTGACCGCTCATGACCCCCATGTGACCCCCTGGCAACCCACTCAGGGAATCTTGATCCCCAGTTTGAGAATCCCTGCTATAGGTCCTGCAACATATCAACTGGCCTACCCTCTGGTGAGGAGAACTGGCAAGAATTCAACCCAGAGTCTGTTATCTCTTCCTCTGTTGGTCAAATACAGTCATTCTTCCTATGCTGGAGCTCAGCGTGCTCTCTCTACAGCACTCCCAAGTCTCTGTTTACTCCAGGAGAGATGGATCTCGTAAAGGAAACTGAATTTGCATCTCTCTCATGGCGATGTGTTGAGCTGCCATTAGACTGCTAGGTTAGTCCCTAGATTCATGGCCCAATTCTGCCACTCTCTTACTCATTAGGGATGAAATTCACCCCTATGTGGAGGGCAGCACAGGACTATGCACCATTTACACCAAAATAGGGTTTAAGTGGGATTTCAGTAGGCGCGCTGGTCTTGAACTGGGCTCTAGTGCAGGGAAGAATTTCACCCTAGGAGTCTTATTTTGCAGTTCTGTTGATTTCAGTGGAACTATTTGGGAGAACAGTACCACTTAGCCTGAAAAGAATCAGCCTCACTGTGTTTAACAGTGGAAGCTGAACAGTTAGTCACATCATTGAGTGAAATCTTGTACTGAAAACAAGCCTCCTGCTGCTGTTTAATATTGGATGTTAAAAAAGGAAAAACACAGCCACAAATGTCTATATTTTTGCATAGAATTTAATCTTGTGTGTCTCCTGCAGGACCAGCCAAATTGCATGCTCTGCACTTTCAGATGTGTTTGTGCCTGAGTTCAAGCAGTGCTGCTTATTTGACTCCATCCACCCCAGAGTCAAAGCAGAGCCTTGCTGTAAATCTCAGCGAACCTTACATAATGCAGATCAGCTAAATGCGGATGTTTAGGTTGCTCTGCAGTTGGCTCTTTGCATTCACATGTTGCTTTCATTAAATCTTAGCAGCTATTTTTTTAAAGGAGAGGGGGGAGAAGAGGAGTAAATTCAGAGCCAAAATTATTCATTTGAGACTCAAAGTTTGTTTGTCATTTGTTTGCAATTAAGGGGGTTTTTGTTTTTGTTTTTGTTTTTTTAAAAAGATGGTGGGTCTGGCGAGATCTATGGAATGAGTAGGGAAAGGAAAGGCAGTTACTTTGCGGCTATACCTACTGTATTGTGATGTTAGTGTCTTGCTGCTTTTAATATGATTTTCTTCCTATTGCTCTCCTAGCTACTTTTGCTCCCTTTAAAGAATAGATTAAGTTCTGCAGACTGTAATCTCCTCTGAACAGGTAAGGCATAGGAAGTGCAACGGAAGCTTCCCCTGTCTCACCCACATGCTTCAGCCTTATCCTGGAAAGTCCACCTCTCTGTGGGAAGCCAGTTTATTCTCCATTTTATTCAGTCCTTGGCTTCTCTGTGACTGCTAAGAAGATATAAGTTCGATTTGATGTTGTTCTAATTGGTTCTTGTAGTAACCTCATCACCGTAGTATCTGGGCACCTTGCAACAATGCATTAAGTGATGTGACTAACATGGGTCACTTGTGATTCATTCTTTTTTCCTGTTCTCTCCCTGGGGTGAGAAGGGGGGAATGGTGCGTGCAGTGGAGTGCTTTTGGTTTTCGTGGGTATTTGGTTTTAATAAATTATATATACACTCTGTTGCCAACCCCAAGCTTTGAGAGATCATGAGTTACCCCCTACCCCTCAAAAATGAAGAAATTGGCTTAGAAATCATGAGATTTGAAAATATATATTTTTTATTTCTGGCTTTTGAGCCTTTAGGGGTTGTTCAGGTCATGTTGTCAAGCTTTTCTCTGCAACCAGGAGGGCTAGAAACTTACTTTTCTATGAAAGCAGTTTGTCACATAATCACATGAGTCCATAAATTTAATGAAAACCAACAGTGTCACAAGACTTCAGATAAAAAGTGTGAGAGATGGCAATGCTGTTACTGATGTACTGATAGACAGTTCTTCCCAGGCAACTGGAGTGGGACCACAGACTCATTTAACCTAGGTTCTTAGACCTCTGTTGGGTAGTAAAAACTAGTAGTTATTTCCAGTCTGGGTTGGAATTGAACTGGACACCTGAAGGTGAAAGACTCAAAACCTCATTGTCAGGCCCCTGAGCTGTTCATTTCCCCCTTACTGTTCTCTTGCCATCCTTGAATGTTAAGATACATTCTGATTTAAACCCTAATGATATGTAAGGATTCTATCCAGGACTCTGAACCAGTTTCCTGCAGCAGTTGTTCTTCATGGAACCAGTCTGTCAAGGCTGTGTCGGTATAAACACCCCTGTACTGCCCAGGAAACATGCCACAATCCTGGTTGTGTCCATTTAGTCAATGTACTCTCTGCTGAGAACATCAACAAATGTGCCAATAGCATATCTCGGAAGTTGGAGATAGGATAACTCTATTAGATCCTCTAGTCCTCCTTCCCCCCCATTCCACCAACTCAGGATTGTTTCCTCCAGCACGTCTCTGGTGTATTTAAAGTACCAAGAGATGGGACTTCCGCCACTTCTTCTCTTGGGAAATTATTCCACAGTATAATGGATCTCATTGATGGGATATTTCTCCTGACTGTCAGCCTAAATTTTAGCACCTTTTACTTAGTCCCTTTTGATGATGATTTCTAACGCACACTAGGTAATTCCTCTCCTGTCAGTTTATACCTCATTGAAGTGCTGCTTAATCAGTTGCTGTTTAGTCCTTGTTAATTTTACCTCCAGCCATGTGATCACTTTTGTTTTTCTCTGAACTCCAGGTTTTAATACATTTTTAGGTGCATAGAATCAAAAGCAATGTTTAATTAATGCCACAGCTGAAGTGTGTGGGACTATTAGATTGTTATTTCCGTATTCTCTGACACAATCCCTTTTGGGTATGCGGTCTAAAATTATGTTGGATTTTTTTCTTCTTGGCAACCATGTTGAATTGCAAACTCCTGTCTAATTTTTTTCTACTCTCAAGAAGTAGGTCTCATTCAGTATTATTTTTCCCATTCTTTCTCAGCATTATTTCAGCATCTCATTCCCACTGAAAAAGTGTGAAAACTGCCTTTTCCAACAAAAAACACAGTGTATGGTACAGAGTATTGTGCCTGCATTCTGTGGCTGATGATTTCTTATAGTTATATCAGTGAAAGCATCAGCTATGCATATATTTTAAATGATAAATTGCCTTGGATGAAACCTAATTTGAGATTTCTAAGGAGAGAATTGAAACAGGGAAAACATCTGATTGAAAATTGAACAAAAATCCCATTAATGATGTGTTGTTGAGTTCAATGTCAACTAAATGGCCTTAAATTATAGTAAAATGAAAGCATGCAGTGAGCAAAACTGCCCATTTTACTACCCATTGGCTTCAATAATTTAGTTCCTGAACGTGAATGTAACTGTTTCATTTAGGTTGTGTACATAATTTTTAAACACATTTAAAAAAAAAACAAATAAAGTACTGGGGAAAGGTTTCATAAGAACTGTAACAACTGCTCTTAACCTATTTGATGTAGTACATAGAATCATAGAATATCAGAGTTGGAAGGGACCTCAGGAGGTCATCTAGTCCAACCCCCTGCTCAAAGCGGGACCAATCCCCAAATAAATGATTCCAGCCAGGGCTTTGTCAAGCCTGACCTTAAAAACTTCAAAGGAAGGAGATTCCACCACCTCCCTAGGTAACGCATTCCAATGCTTCACCACCCTCCTAGTGAAAAAGTTTTTCCTAATATCCAACCTTAAGCCTCCCCCACTGCAACTTGAGACCATTACTCCTCGTTCTGTCATCTGCTACCACTGAGAACAGTCTAGATCCATCCTCTTTGGAACCCCTTTTCAGATAGTTGAAAGCAGCTATCAAATCCGCCCTCATTCTTCTCTTCTACAGACTAAACAATCCCAGTTTCCTCAGCCTCTCCTCATAAGTCATGTGTTCCAGTCCCCTAATCATTTTTGTTGCCCTCCGCTGGACGCTTTCCAATTTTTCCACATCCTTCTTGTAGTGTGATGCGCAAAACTGGACACAGTACTACAGATGAGGCCTCACCAATGTCCAATAGAGGGGAATGATCATGTCCCTCAATTTGCTGGCAATACCCCTACTTATACAGCCCAAAATATTGTTAGCCTTCTTGGCAACAAGGGCACACTGTTGACTCATATCCCGCTTCTCGTCCACTGTAACCCCTAGGTCCTTTTCTGCAGAACTGCTGCCTAGCCATTCGGTCCCTAGTCTGTAGCAGTGCATGGGATTCTTCCGTCCTAAGTGTAGGACTCTGCACTTGTCCTTGTTGAACCTCATCAGATTTCTTTTGGCCCAATCCTCTAATTTGTCTAGGTCCCTCTGTATCCTATCCCTACCCTCCAGCATATCTACCACTCCTCCCAGTTTAGTGTCATCGGCCAACTTGCTGAGGGTGCAGTCCATGCCATCCTCCAAATCATTAATGAAGATATTGAACAAAACCGGCCCCAGGACCGACCTTTGGGGCACTCCGCTTGATACCGGCTGCCAACTAGACATGGAACCATTGATCACTACCTGTTGAGCCCGATGATCTAGCCAGCTTTCTATCCACCTTATAGTCCATTCATCCAACTCGTACTTCTTTAACTTGCTGGCAAGAATACTGTGGGAGACAGTATCAAAAGCTTTGCTAAAGTCAAGGAACAACACATCGACTGCTTTCCCGTCATCCACAGAGCCAGTTACCTCGTCATAGAAGGCAATTAGATTAGTCAGGCATGACTTGGCCTGAATCCATGCTGACTGTTCCTGATCACTTTCCTTTCCTCTAATTGCTTCAGAATTGATTCTTTGAGGACCTGCTCCATGATTTTTCCAGGGACTGAGGTGAGGCTGACTGGCCTGTAGTTCCCTGAATCCTCCTTCTTCCCTTTTTTAAAGATGGGCACTACATTAGCCTTTTTCCAGTCATCTGGGACCTCCCCTGATCGTCATGAGTTTTCAAAGATAATGGCCAATAGTTCTGCAATCACTTCCACCAACTCCTTTAGCACTCTCGGGTGCAGCACATCTGGCCCTATGAACTTGTGCTCGTCCAGCTTTTCTAAATAGTCCCAAACCACTTTTCTCCACAGAGGGCTGGTCACCTCCTCCCCATGCTGTGCTTCCCAGTGCAGTAGTCTGGGAGCTGACCTTGTTCATGAAGACAGAGGCAAAAAAAAGCATTGAGTACATTAGCTTTTTCCACATCTGTCACTAGGTTGCCTCCCTCATTCAGTAAGGGGCCGACACTTTCCTTGACTTTCTTCTTGTTGCTAACATACCTGAAGAAACCCTTCTTGTTACTCTTAACATCTCTTGCTAGCTGCAACTCCAAGTGTGATTTGGTGCATCTGATGAAGTGAGCTGTAGCTCACGAAAGCTTATGCTCAAATAAATTGTTAGTCTCTAAGGTGCCAAAAGTACTCCTTTTCTTTTGGCCTTCCTGATTTCACTCCTGCATGCCTGAACAATATTTTTATACTCCTCCCTGGTTATTTGTCCAATCTTCCACTTCTTGTAAGCTTCTTTTTTGTGTTTAAGATCAGCAAGTATTTCACTGTTAAGCCAAACTGGTTGCCTGCCATATTTACTATTCTTTCTACACATCAGGATGATTTGTTCCTGTAACCTCAATAAGGATTCTTTAAAATACAGCCAGCTCTCCTGGACTCCTTTCTCCTTCATGTTATTCTCCCAGGGTATCCTGCCCATCAGTTCCCTGAGGTTGTCAAGGTCTGCTTTTCTGAAGTCCAGGGTCCGTATTCTGCTGTTCTCCTTTCTTCCCTGTGTCAGGATCCTGAACTCGACCATCTCATGGTCACTGCCTCCCAGGTTCCCATCCACTTTTGCTTCCCCTACTAATTCTTCCCGGTTTGTGAGCAGCTGATCAAGAAGAACTCTGCCCCTAGTTGGTTCCTCCAGCACTTGCACCAGGAAATTGTCCCCTACACTTTTCAAAAACTTCTTGGATTTTCTGTGCACCGCTGTATTGCTCTCCCAGCAGATATCAGGGTGATTGAAGTCTCCCATGACAGCCAGGGCCTGCGATCTAGTAACTTCCATTAGTTGCCGGAAGAAAGCCTCGTCCACCTCATCCCCCTGGTCCGGTGGTCTATAGCAGACTTCCACCACGACATCACCCTTGTTGCTCACACTTCTAAACTTAATCCAGAGACTCTCAGGTTTTTCTGCAGTTTCATTCCGGAGCTCTGAGCAGTTGTACTGCTCTCTTACATACAATGCAACTCCCCCACCTTTTCTGCCCTGCCTGTCCTTCCTGAACAGTTTATATCCACCCATGACAGTACTCCAGTCATGTGAGTTATCCCACCAAGTCTCTGTTCCAATCACATCATAATTCCTTACCTGTGCCAGGACTTCCAGTTCTCCCTGCTTGTTTCCCAGGCTTCTTGCTTTTGTGTATAGACACTTAAGGTAACTCGCTGATCATCCAGCGTTCTCAGTATGAGGCAGGAGCCCTCCCCTATTGTGCTCTCCTGCTTGTGCTTCCTCCTGGTATCCCACTTCCCCACTTATTTCAGGGCTTTGGTCTCCTTCCCCCGGTGAACTTAGTTTAAAGCCCTCCTCACTAGGTAAGCCAGCCTGCTTGCGAAGATTCTCTTCCCTCTCTTCATTAGGTGGAGCCCGTCTCTGCCTAGCACTCCTCTTTCTTGGAACACCATTCCAGGGTCAAAGAATCCAAAGCCTTCTCTCCGACACCACCTGCATAGCCATTCGTTGACTTCCATGATTCGATGGTCTCTACCCAGGCCTTTTCCTTCCACAGGGAGGATGGACAAGAACCCCACTTACGCCTCAAACTCCTTTATCCTTCTTCCCAGGGCCACATAGTCTGCAATGATCCACTCAAAGTTCCTGATAGTAATCTGAGGAGAACAGATTGTTGCATTTATTTTAAATTGTTTCTGGTGATGTTTTGTTGAGATATAGAACATATGTCCAAGGGGCTTTGTGAGTGTCCTTTGGGTGGAAACAGCTGCACTGATGGGCTTAAGGAAAATGACTGCACCAGGGCAAGGAAGAGAAGGAGAGAATATGCTACACACCCTCCCTCCTCTAACCCCCCTTTCCTCTTTGGCATCAAATAAAACAGCGTCTCACATGGTACAAGAGTGCAGGACTTGAGGAGATTCTGTCTCAGTACCACCCAGGGTGGGTCTGGTTCTTATTGCATGCACACATGAATTAAAAGAGCAGAACTGTTTGCAGGAGAACAAAGGTTCCTAAGCTTTGAAAACAATTATTTGCTTCATATACTTGGGAAAATCCTAGAGGATGTGCGTATGTTAAATAAATAAATAAACATCCAATAAATACACCCTGAAACACAAAATAAGATTAGAGGTTGTGTTTTTATTTTCCGGTGGGGCCTACCCAGGAACTGCCAAAGATTGTGATTCGTTGTTTCTGTAGCCAGATCTCACTGTTGCATGTTCTCCCTCCGATCGCCATATTTAGTATTCTCCTTTCAGCACTCACTGTATTGCAATAACCCCTTTAACTTAGCTATTTCTGATAATGTTCTGATGCTGATACCAACCTTAAATATAAACACATGTGACTGCATGGTGAAGCTCACTTATCCAGAGGAGGAGGGAGGGTACCATTAAGTAGGACACTGTCCCAAGACTTCGGACACCTGGGTTCAATTTCCAGTTCAACCACAGATTCCCCATATGATCTTGGGCAAGTCACTTAGGGTATGTCTACACTGCAGCCAGGAGCAAGCCTCCAACCTGGGTAGACAGACTCATACTAGCAGAGCTCAAGCTAGCTTGCTAAAAATAGTAGTGTGGACAATGTGGCTTGGGCTCTCAAGCTCACCCAATCCCCTAGGCTTGAGAGCCCGAACTGCAATGTCCATACTCCTGGCTCGAGACCCACTAGCACAAGCCTGTCTACCGAGGCTGGGAGGTTGGTTCTAGCAGCAGTGCTTTCATACCCTTAGTCTGCCCTGGGCCTCAGTTCCCCATATATCAATCATGCTTCCCTATCTCACAAGGGTTGTGTTTGGGTAATCATTGATGATTGTGGGACATCCAGATGCTACAGTGATGGGGTTCATTTATGGCCTTCCACTAGCCTTGTACTGGCTCTTCAGAGTTCAGGGGAAAAACCTTTTGGGCTAACGGCATTCTCCTCCAGGCTGGTGCTATTGCTGCTTCTGCTATTGGAATTCATCCAGGGCCAGCAAGGGGCCAAGCAAGTGGGCTTTGTTACCCTGCCAGTTAACCTGTGTGATCTGTTGACCTTGCCTGGGGGTTCTAAAACCAGCTCAGGAGCCCACAATAAGAACTATAAGACAGATTGCCAAGCAGGGCAAGGCTTTCAGAGTGAAAACGTATACTAAGTTAGAACTTGCTCTTGCAAATTCATACTCATGTGAAGTCACTAAAGCTACTCATGTCAGTAAAGCATTACAGGACTGGACCTTTCCTTTGCTAGGCAGTGAAGATGTTTAAAGTAAATCTTGAAGAAATTTTGTATGTTTTCTCCTCCTCTATCCCCCTTAGTGATGTGACTGTATTAATGCTTCAGTGCTGCAAAATAAAACCATGCTACATCAAATAGTATGCTTAAATGTTTGCCTATGTTTGATTTCAGAGATATGTTTTTGAAAAGCCAAACCACTGTTTATGTAATAGGGGTTGAAAATAGACTTAATTTGCTACACCTCTGAATATCCCGATTCAATATACATAGAAATGTCATCACATCATCATTCAGAAGCAGTTGAATGGTGTAAACTATAACTTGCAGAGAACAGTCATTTCAGGTTCCAGAAATTATGCTTCAGAGAATGTTAAAACCCCTCCTAAAAATTCAAGTGAGAGGAATGCATAATGTTCACAAGCAAACTAGATATGAAAGTGTGAAGCACAGCAGACATGATGCATGCTTCCCTGTAGCTCTTTTAGTAGCTTTGTGAACTCTTAGCCCAAAGGCAGTGAGTTCATAACCTATTCTGGGACTCAGGCTTGTACACAATGTTCACACTCAAGTGCTAGGAGAAAGTTGCACAGTGAGATTTGCCATCATTCGGATGAAATATTGAAAGGTCTCTTAAACCCGTATTTGGTGACTGTCCAGATAGAAACTAAAGATCCCATGGTATGTTCAGAAGAAGTATAGGATAACCCCAGGGCCCTGTAGTCTTTCCTCTGGGTTTAAAAAAAAAAAAAAGGTTCTGAGGTCCAAAGTTATATGCGAGTTTTTGCTACTACAACTGTTCTATTTACCTACACAATCACCAATGAGACTGAAAGGTGGCACTGCTTGTATGCTACGGGAAACACAACTATGCAGAATTAAACAGTTTAACAACACACAAAAATCTTGCAGTTGCCAATACACTTCATCAGCCAATGTTTTCATGAGGATTAGGTTAGATTTCTTGATTAAAAATGTGATGGGTTTATATAAGAACCGGAGTGTGTGTGTGTGCGTGTATGTGTGTGTGTAGTCTAGCTCTTTTGGGTGAATTCATGTTGCCTGTCAATGATGTGCTAACATACAGCAAAAGGCAGTTGAAATGTACTCAGCAGATTTCTGAGGTGAGTCTGATGAAAAGCCCGCTCACTCAGACCGCTAGTGGGTGGTATTCCCTCTGTCAATTGAACTGTCTAATGAGACAGAGTTGTGGCAGCCTCTGGGAAACCATGAGAAGGCTCCAGTGTGGAGTTAATAAGAAATTAGAGACACTGCCAGAAACAGTTAGATAAACAGAGATTAGGTTTAAGATATTTTTCTTTCATTTTGATTTATGACAGCTGCTCCGTTGAATCTAAATAAGTTAATCTTGTCTAAGGCAAACACGGAGGCGTTTATTTGGTGGAGGAACACAGTGGTGGGCAAGGGACATTTTGTGACAGTGGCGGGTGGTGTGGAGACGCAAGTCTAGTACTTTTTCCTTTTTCTGCTTTCATTTGTGTTTGTAAAACTGTCTGATGTTTATGCTGTAAATTAATTGGCTGGGTTTGGAGCATATGGACCATGGCCCTGAGACAGGATAGACACTGGGATCAGTAGTAACCTTTGGGCCTATACTTTCCACAGTAGCTTTTAGCATTGGATGAGCCTCATAGGATTCAGAGGTGATTTTTTGCTAAGCAAACTTTATTCAAACCATCCCTCCCTGGGTTTACAATATTGGGCTGGAATGGCCTTCCACATGAACATAGCATCAAGTGTGGGCCAGAACCAGGAATTGTTAGAGGTGCCTGAAAATGGAAAAATAGCATGAAAAGCCAGACTTTTCCAAACTTCAACAAAATGTTTTGGTTCAAGTTTTGTGTGCAGGCTGAAGAACACTGCTCCAACTCATGTCAGCTTTAAAAAATGAAACACTCTTCCCTAAATCTAAATAGTTGACAAGAAAGCCAGCCAACACAGTCAGCTTTCCACCAGGTACTTTCAGCGTAAAGGAACAAATCACTGGAATGGCTGGAGGGATTTGCTCCACTGAAGTAACAGATTTGTGGCAGGGGTTGCATGTGTTGCAGCTGAATTTCCACCACACGTTTTAAGCCTCTGTACTTGTCACTAGAGGAAAATTAAAATGTCTGCTCACTTAAACCAAAGAAGCTCACCTCATCTGTGGCTTGAACTCTGAAAAGAAAAACAAGGGATTTAAAACACAGTTTTAAAGTACTGTTGTTGTTAATATGACTGTTCCTTCCAAGTAATAAAACCAGTCTTCTTTGAAGATGACACTGTGGTATTGTATTCACTAAACAAACACATTAATAAATTCCACATTTTAGGTCTTTGCTCTGAAACCATAGATTGTCATGCTGTCAGTAATTTAGCCTTTTCCATATTTGTACACTCCACTGTGGTGTGTTGATACCCATTTAGAAGCTTCAAGAAAGGGAGGGAGGAGTTTTTTGGAGAGCGTTTGCAAAAATGCAAAGACATAAAGACAAAGCACTTGAAATGCATTAAATACGAAGTAGAAAGATAATCATTTATAAAGTGGCCCTTCCCAGCCAATTGCTGAACTATTCTAGGTCCAAGAATAATGTATTCATTTCAAAATGTGACTATTAGCCATGTGTAGATAATTCATCTTAAATAAAACCAGTCTCTTAAGAAAACAGAGTCATACATAGTTGAAAGTCCAACATTTTTTTAAAAGGAGCATATACATATACATGTTCTAGGATTTTCTGAGCTGTAGATTCAATGCTTGAGTGAATCTTCTACAGTGCAAATATTCAAAACTTATTTATTCTTTATCTCACTTCCTACTGCCTATTGTAAGGTGTTTGAGTCAAAAGCACATTAAAACTGCCCTTTGGGCATGATATGAGGACATCTTCTCTAGATCCTTACTTGTGCCTGATACAGCAAAGATTTCAGATGCACTGGACTCCCTCCTAGATTTTAAAAGCAGGGATCAAAGGCCCAGAGAACTGATGGAGGTATTGGAAGAGTCATGGGGTGTTGATCCATGCATTATGGAAATGTCCTAAAGTAAACACTTTTTGGAGGGACGTGAGCTTGAGGACAAATCTCAGAACCGGAAATATTTATTTTGGGCCTTTCCAGTTTGAAAAGAAGCCTTAATAAACATATGAAGTGGTGATTTCTCTCAGCTGAGTGATTGTTCCTTCAAAAGTACAAGTCAGCTTATATGCCGAGAATCAAGGACAAGAACATTGATTTGCTGGGAATAGTAACCCTTGAAAGATGGGCATCCAAAATACAAGAGGAGCTTAACCTGGAGGAAATGGAAGAGGCAGTTTTCCAAAGACACAAAAGGGCAGCGAGGTGCCCATCTTCCATTAACTTTTGATGGAAGTTGGGCACGTAACTTTCACTTTACTTTTGCATACCTCTCCCCTGATATCTCCCAGATAACACATTTCCTTATAATTGAGATATCTATTTGTTTGGTCTGTTTGACCATCTGTACTGCTCTCCAGTGTTTTTATCCTTGTTTTGAGTTGGGGCGGGGGGAGGGCCCTTACTCCACTATTCCCTTCTCTTTTTTCTCCATTGTGTTTACCTTTTCCTCCATTTTGTCAAAAGGCAGCAGTGATGTGTTTGTCATGAGATGGGGTAGGAAGAAGCAAGGGGCCCAGAAATGCACCCATGGCTGCCACAAGATCAGGGAGAGAGGGCCTGATCCAAAGCTTGTTAAAGTCAACGGAAAGGCTCTTATTGACTTCATTGGGCTTTGGATCAGCCACTGTTCTGAGTGTCGTAAGACTAGAGTCTTAAATCCACACGTTCTTCCAGCACACCCATGTCACTCTGCTTCAGAAACTCTTATTGCTAATGAAAAGCCCAATGAGGCCCAATGTCTAACTTTAACTGGAGGACAGGATTGTGTACCAGAACTTGCTGACAGGTCTTTCTGCCTCATATTCAGCTGGCTTCCTATCAGAATCCTTTCACCTCTGACTTTAGGTTTGTTCTTTTTCCTTCCTTTTGCTTCAGAGTCATCCTTTCTTTTCTCTTTGACTTTGGACCAGTCCTCTTTCTTTTCCTTCTCTTTGGCTTTATTTTGTGTCTTCAACATACTTCTCACATCTTCTGCCTTAAGATCTTCTTGCATCACACCATCCACCATATAGTTTGTCAATGGTCATTGTGAAACTCTCATTACAGACTTGCCCCTGTGTCTCTTGTGAGATCCCCAGATCTGTGGAAAGGAAGCTCATCCTTTGTGATTTCACTAACAGCAGCTCTCTAATGAGCTAGATTTTTTTTTTTTTAAATGTGGAGTGGGACCAATATCTTTTGCTGGGAGCTTCCTGTTTGACATCCAGCCAATGAGTGAACTGTGCTTTATCTGCCTTAAGTTCTGTGCCCTTGGAAGCTTTCATCTCTCTTAACTTTGAACATGGAGAAATTCTGCCGATGCTGGGAAAAGGGGAAATGAACTAAACATTGGAGGAAAAGAGAGGAGGAATACTGATTCACTAAGAAGTATGGTTAACCTTGTATCTCTGCAAATGTTTCCTGATGGCCTCAGAGCTCTGGTCACTGCCAAAATATGGAAACTTCAACAAAACCTTAATTCAGACATTGATTTGTGAAATGACAGATATACTTTAAATGGCATCTATGGATTCATGTTGCAACTATGGACAGTTCAGTGTTGTTGAAACTATGGAAGTGGCATCCTCTGTTGAAATACTGTGTAGGGCTCTGGAAAGCAAAGTGAATGATTCTGTGTCTCATTGCTAAATATTAAAGTGATGTATTTAAAAGAGCTCCGGCTACAAGGACAATATGAAGTATAATTCCACATTGCTTTCAAAACATTAGTCACTAAAAGTCAGACTGCAGCAACTTCCGGTCTGCACAGCAGGAGTTTATCATGATGTGGAAGTGTTGTGCTGACTGAAAGTAGAATTTTCCCTTTCATATTACTTTTTATCTGGCTTTTATTATCACTTGAATGCAGTTTTTAAAGTAAACCAAGAACTGTTACAACCTCCAAATTATTGTTGTTCTTATAAAACTCATTCTTTTACCATCCCTTGTTGTGCAATTTTGTCTGGTTTGGAAACTATTTCTTGAACCCCTGAGTGGGAGATGATAGAAATTTCTGAAGGAGAAGGGATTGTATTAGATGTACTGATAAGGGTTTAATTTCTGGTAACTTGTTGATTCTGAATGCTCTCTGCTTTGGACAAAGGTTCAATTATAGTCTGGCTTGAAAAGTCATACAGGTCACTCATGCACATGCACACTAGTTTTGACAGACATTTTAGGCACAATTTATCTCCCATTGATATAATCAAACATCTTAGGTTTCCCCTTAGCAGCAATTAGCCAAACTCTCATTCCTTCAGAAATCAGTTTGGGAAGGTGTATATTTGTCTAAGACAGATTGAGAGCTTGATTGTGCAGTGAGCTAGAGGGAGGTGGCATGGTCCAGTGGTTAAGACATTGACCTTGGAGTGAGGTGATCTGGGACCCAGTCCCAGCTCTGCTATTGACTTGCTGTGTGATCTTGGGCACGTCAGTTACCTCACTTGTAAAATATGGATAATAATACCTTCCCACATCTATAAAGTACTTCAGGTTCCACTGATGATAAAAGCATAAGTGCCAAGCTGTAAGCCTTTCAACTACTGAAGACCTGAGTTAAAATTCTGAGTTATATTACATATGGGAATATTACTAATATTCTAATATTATTAACTCTTAAATTCACCACTTTTCACAAGTGTGTTGGAGCTTGCTGCAGTTCCATAGCTCTGTTACCTGCTGTTGTTGCTGGTGAGTAGCACTCTTTGTTTGCCTTGTTTTGTAGCATAGTGTAATTCCACTAAGGCCTAAAATAGAAAATAAGCAAATATGGGACAGTAGACTAAGATTAATAACAAAATCAATTACAGATCAAGGCAGGGGCAGTTAGGTATGTAGTCAAGTAATGATAAAAACTGTGAATTAGGTGCAACATATAAAACTATTAGATATTTAAAAAATCTTAACCATGTCCTCCCATCCCTTCTGCAAATTGTCTAATTGGATTTGTAAATTCTAGGGTGCAGAGTCTGTTTTTCCATGTGTTTACAAGGTGCCTAGCACACACACGTACACTGTTACTGTTTAGTAACATACAGATTATATATTGGCCCTCTTTCTCAGGCCTTTCCAGCTAGTTTGCAAGCAATACTAATCACTAACAAGCCTGTTCCTTTAAGAATGGACATTATCTTGGATAAAGCTGAATGTTTTATCTCTCGATTATTTAGGCAGTTTCAAAATGTTAGGATAATTGAATGACCAAATTCCTCACTTGCATTTATATAGAAACGGTTGAAATCCTCACACTTTGTTTCTTTACTTTGGGAAACAGCAATCAAGGGTTAGTTACCAGGTTAAATAAAGTATCTTGTAAAAGCAGTTTGTCTTTATGGCATCATTTGAACTTTAGAAATATATTTTCCTTTTGGGCTAAAAGAATTTGCAAAACTGGCAGTTAAAACCCCACAGGAAAACAGACATCCACTGTGAATTATTCCCACCAGGGCTCCCAGATATGTAATGTCTGACCTAGCATGGCCTATTTTCAGTTTAAATACAACCGGATATCAACTTGTAGTAACACTATCAGGCTGGTAACATGCATATGGATTAGTGCTTCCTTGGCCTTTTGAAGCTGTAGAAATTGGAACTATTTTATAAATGCACAGAAATGGCATTCTTTTGTAAGACAGGGCAAGAGTCAAAAAGTCTTTACAAGGCTGAAAGGTCAAAATCTGGTGTTCAGAGGAAGGACATTAGAGTAGGTGTCATATAGACATTTTTAAGAAGTTTCCACAACTTCAAAGCACAGACAACTGGGTGTTCAGGCCATTGGGTCACTTCCTGTAGGAGACTTAAAATTTGCCAGAAAAGTGTTTAGAGAAATCCAGGATTTAAAGATTAATGACCTAGTCGATGGATTTTAATACACACTGCATCCGCTGAAGTCAGCTGTAGCTCACGAAAGCTTATGCTCAAATAAATTTGTTAGTCTCTAAGGTTCCAGAAGTACTCCTTTTCTTTTTGCAAATACACACTGTGTCATTTTTTTTTACTTTAGAAATCTTTTGGGGAGAGGGAGGTTTTGGAGGGTTATATATTAAAATCTCCATCCATCCTCTGGTCCCCAGTAATACCTGGCAGGTCCTTGCTCTTACATAAAGAGATAATGCTGGATGTGTTTGTTTTTTCAGTATCATGCCTCATTACAATATTTATTCTCAAGTTACCATTAAATTTATATAATTAATTTTTTTTAGCTCATTACGTTGCCCATTTGTGTTTAAACTAAGTGGTATCTTTGGCTGGTCAGCAGTAATGTTTTCCATCTTGTCCCTCTGTCAAGCTGCATATTTGAGAGATCATTACATTTAGTTAAAGATGTTCCCATCTATTATTCCACTAACTTGGGTCTATATTGTGCTTTTTAAGGCAGGCCCTACATAGGGGCAAGTGCACACATCCACTGCCCCAACAAGAGCTATGGGAGACATGCACCAGGCAGACACAAATGTGGGGTGGGGAGGAGATGGGGGGCCGCGGGAGTGATTGCGGCACCACTCTTTGTGATGTTGGTTCTGATGTTCTGGAGATCCAACAGACTGCTGGGAGGGGGTCACAGGCTGACCCCTTCTGCCCTCCATGAGGAGGCTACCTGCCTCTGTGTGTACTGGCATCATGGATTCCTTGCTCACAGGGAAGTTCAAAGTCCAGATTACATCAGCTCCTGTGCAAGGAACAAGAGAAGGAAGTCTTCAAGCACCATCTTCCACTATCATCTTTGCGCTTTGAGCACCTGGGGCTGGGCACAATCCCACCTGTCACCTCTTGCGGGCACAGTTACTGCTCAGACACAATATGTATTTCATTGCTCTGTTATCCACTGTAGCTTGACCAGCAATGGGCTATTTGAAGTACCCAACCTAACTGCAAATAATACCAAATCATTTCTTACTAGAAATACCAGTGCTTCCTGAAGCACCTGGACCTTCAGCAAACAAACCATCTCGAAGGGACAAACTGGGCTCACAAATCTAGAGCTGTGCTTCCAGGGCTGCCATTCTGGTTAAAGGAATGTCTGGCCTGTTGCTCTTTTCTTCTGAGCTGCTCCAGTCTAGAGCCTTGAACATCCATACAGAATAGGCAGTAATGGAAGACAAGCTAAGGGGAAGGGAAAAGTATGTGCCTCCCCATCATAGTATATTGATGGGGGCCTCTGTCTTTTCTGTGTCCCTTCAGCAGTAGCTCTTTCCTGACAGGGATCACTTGGGCCGCCACCTCCTTCAACAGGAAAAGACAGGTCTGAAGAAGCTGTGTCCAGTAGAGAAGTGGCAAGTATCTATGTGTGTGAAACAGCATGGACTACTCATGACTGAAATAGCAGATTTATGTTTGTTTTGACTATTCTCAACCATTCCCTGACTCAGCCTCAGATGTTTTAGCCATGATACTCCACTGCCCTGGCTGACTTGCTTTAGGGTTTTTGTGGGCACTTTTTTTTTACTTTCCATTTTTGCTTGTATGTTTTCAATTTGGTTATGGCACCTGAATCCCATGGCAATGGGTGGGGCATAAAAATAGGTGAAGAAACAAATCAGAAGATTTTTAAGACTCTTTGAAATGGTTCTGCTAATAATTGTAGGCCTTAGTTGATGCTATTATTTATTTTTGTCACCATAGGTCCTAGGAGCCCTAGTAATGTACCAGGATTCCATTGTGCTAGGCATTGTGCAAACACAGAATAAAAAAAGATGGTTCCTGCCCCAGAGAGTTTACAAGTGACCATAAATGGATACAGACTGTCTGAACAGGGGATAAAAGGAAACAATGAGACAGAATTAGTTAGCACGATTGGCGGTCATATCAGTGCATCAGCAGCCTAAGCTTTCTCAATTTTTTTTATAGGTATCCTGGCAAAAAAGTGATTTAAAGAGTCAAAAAGTAGGCAAAAAGGCTGCTTTCGGCTTTAAGAATTTAGTCCTATGAGTGATCATTGTCAAATGCACCACCCTGTGTTTAAATCAGACCTCTTTTCCAGCAGGAATTGCTGTACTAGACAGGTCTATTGAAGACCAGAAAACTGATGCCATGTGTGGCCAAAGGTTAGGTCAGTGCCATGCACTCAGAGAAAATCCTGCCACTTATTGCTGTCTTCAAGCTGGAACTTAATTATATTCTGTTTTTCTTAGGATTTTCCCAAATCCTTTTCCTTTCCATTGGTATATATCTATGTTGTTTTTGTTTCTATTTTTAAACAATCTCTGCATAGACACCTTCCAGCTGATTTTAATCAATTAGGAATAGATATTGGAAACTTGTCTGTTTTTGTCTGACTCTAAGACTTGATTATGAAACATATCCTCTAATGGGCACTAACCAGGCTTGGTTTTTTGTTGTTTTTTTAAACTCAAGTACCATTGCAGACCAGGCACCATTTCGATAGTCACATGAGTAAGAAATTGAATTCAGTTGTCTTTTCCTTACTTGCTAACAATTTGGAGGAATGCTTTGTGGGTTCTGTTTCATCTTATTAAGGATACCTTTTTAAATCATTAGTGTGGTAGAAATCACTACCAGATTGCTGGTAAATCAGGCTCCTACGGTGAGTCACATAAGCAGTTGGTTTGCCTTTTACATGCGGTATAAACAAAATAATTATAATAAACAAAATAATTATAATAAACAACAATTTTTATTGGTTTGTAAATTGACTCATACCCCCACTGAGCTTTGAGCGTCTAGCAAGAGCCATGCCAATATTTAGGACAGCATCACTGCATATTGGCTTAGAAAAATATCAAGTCTGGAAGCACAGCTGCTGGGTGCAAGTGTGTAGGCTTACTAATAATAATGAGATGACGAAGTGTTGTAAACCTTTACTTGTTTCTCCGTCCAGCATAATTCCCCTGGGGCTGAGTAAGGACTTCAGGATGTGGTTCATACAGGGGCTTATATAGGTCATATTAAATTGGAAAGCCACCAGTAGAGATGTTTAAGCTATGAGGTTGCTTATAGGAGCTTCCTGACTGAGCAAGCAGCAATGGCTCAGTCCCAACCTCAGAGGGCTGAAAATTTTAGCCTTAGCGTTACTGGGGGGAGGAAACGGGGGGCTGTGAAACTGTATTTTGCTGCCCTTGCTACCCCAAATGCTTCAAATTCTTGTCCTCCATGATTCCACCACTGTGCACAGGGCAGGCCTAAGGATTTTGGGACGAGCTGGAGAGAATTTCCTATGAAACTCAGTGAGCCAATTTTAATTTGAAAGGTTAACATGTATATGTGGTGAGGGCTGAGGAGAGGGTATGGATCTTAAGATCTTTCCCAACGTCCTGCAACTGATACTGGCCATTGTCAGAGACCAGATATTGAGTTAGATTGACCACTGGTCTCCTGAGGCATGGCAACTCCTATATCCCTAAGAGAAAGTGAGCTCCTAGTTCCTTTTTGCTCTAGTAATATGCTTATATCAATTTACGTCTTCAAGACTCTCCACAGGGAAAAGGGCTTTTTCCCTGAATGGAAGCTGAGATTGCCATTTATGAGGTCCCAAAGGTGACTAACTAATGAAGCACATACTGGAGTGTCCTCCAGTGCATCTCAGCCCAGAATATACTGAAAGGATCTTTTATGACAACTATAGACCCTCACCAGGAAAATTTTCCTAGTGCGTGGCAGGGAATGATTTTGCCTGCATAGCCCTACTCAGGTTTGATGAGACAAGACCCAAACTAGCAATTACTATAACAATCCAAATAAGCATGATAACACTAACAGGTTTTGAGGTTGCACCTCCTAGTGTTAATGGAATTGTTACTTTACTTTGTTTTAAATTCTCCGAACAGCTACGGCAAATGTTTTCTCTCTGTCATTCAGCTGTACCGAGCACCTCACTCTTTCAGGAGGAACCGGGAAATCTTCTCAGATTATACATCTGCTGCAAACGTTTGCACCTTGGATGATGTAGCCGATCAGAGAGGCTTTGTTGGCCAGCTGCATTTTTTCAGAGAGTGGAATGCTCTTTTGGTCTTTCTGTGAAACATCTGTGGGTGATTTTTTCCTTACCCCAACCTGCACTCACCACCTTTCCCCCTGCTCGGTTTCTGGGTAGCCAGCTTTCAAATACAAACTGATTCATCTATATGCCAGAAAAATACATTTGTATGAGTGCCACTACTACTCCAGCTGCAGAACAGAATACATGCCAGTTACAGTTACTTCAGGGAAACCTTCAGTGATTCGTTCCAATGCCTTATACCATTAAAGGAATATTAACTAAAACCAAATATCTGAGGGGGAAAGAGATACTGAATGCCCTGGGTGCTATTTTATGAGTAAAGGATTTCAGGGTTTGACCCACAGGATGGTGTGAGATAGTATAAGGGGTTCTATGGGCATGAGTTTGGGATATCTGTATTATTCCTATTTGTAAACCCTCTCTACCATAACACCCCCCCCCCAAGTCCAGTGTCATTAGATGTTCCTTGCCTGGGTGACTCATGAAATAGCAAAACTTAAGAACTCCTCAATCAGAAAGCTCATTGGCAACAGCAGATTTTCTGTGTAGTGAGCCCATGCTAACCAAGTTGCTCAATGCAGAGTGCAATTGTAACGCAGAGTGCAAATGTAACACTGAGTGCAACATTGTCAGTCCTTGGATCAGTATAGCTTACTTTAAAACAACCGTGGAAGTCTCTAGCCCAGTGGTTCTCTTTCAGACTACTGTTCCTCTGAAGCAGAGCCCCGCTGTCTGGGGCTGAAGCATGTAAGTTAGCTTCATGGTGACCCTGTGGCAAAGGGCTCTGGGCAGTTGCCCTGCTTATCACCCCCAAACACCAGCTCTGCACATGCAAACCCCCTAAACCTGTCCTGTGACCCCCCTGGAATCACGACCTCCAGGTGGAGAAACATTGATCTAAATGAGTTGATGTGCCCCCTGGAAGACCTCTGGGTACCTCTAGCTTTTCTAACTCCTTCATATGTGTAGCAACATGTATACATTGTGATCTATGGGCTTAATCTTGCTCTTGTTTCTTGTGTGGATGGACCATTGATGCAAATAGTTGAGGGTGGACTGAAGTTGACATGGTTCTTAGTCTAACTGGTAAAATGGCAGCTTCCTCCTTTAATTAATATTATTTTTTTTAGCTAAGGAAATGAATTATCTACTCTTCTATTTAAATAGATGGAGCAATTCCAAAATAAAATCCATAAATTGCAGTTTTCCTTCAGTTTAACCTGGGGAGGAAAGGAGAGTCAGTTGAAAAAGAGTAAGAGTCCATCACAGTTTGGAAGCTCTGTTCTAACTCACTTGTATGCCATTGCAGGCCAGTGGTGGAGCATTGCTGAATGATTTGTTGAACTTATTTGTTGAAGAAAACAAATGCCAAAGAGAGAGCAATAAAATGTGTCTTCTGAGTTCTTGGATATCCTTTTCCTCCTTTCCTCTTTGAAATCCCTTGTAGACATTGTTCTCTAACTTAGTGGCCTCTAAACACAAAGAAATATATTTTATGCATCTCTTACTTAACTTCATGGGACCAGCTGACAGTTTGCCATAATCAACTTGTCCATGACTTGCTTGTATATCTGAGATCCTCTATTGCTTTTGAGCTGATCTTATTTTTGTTTATTATTTTATCTTTTATGAATACAATTATAAATTATTAGACAATTCATAAGCACAATTTAGTTTTTGTTCAAGTGGTTTTATTGTTGCTATTTTGGTGACTGCTTCTACACTGTGCCAGTTGGCCTTCCATGCTGATGAGATGGGAGGTGGTCTAAGCCCAGGCAGTTATGCCCAGATGGTTTCTTTTGGGTACTGGATATGCAACTAGCAATGTTCTAAGGGCCAGGTGAACTGGGGGCATTATGACAACACCCCAAGCAAGTTGGGCACTTTGGTTTCAAGCCATCTCTAATGAGAAACATGCATTATACTTAGAAAGCAGGAGCTATAGGAACTCTTGATAAGAAGCTCACATTACACTATGTTAGGAGAAGGCCTACAGTTATTTGTGCCCTGGACATTGGACACTCAATATGATTTTATGAAAATATGCTAATGTGTGAATATAATATAACTGGAATATGCTTCATGCAAAAGCTCTCTTGTGAAGTTGTATTACAAAGCTAATAATCTACTGAGTGTGGTCATCCTATTTGTATGAATGTATCATTCTTGTATCTGAAACTAGAAATATGAAATATATATATGAAATATAAGTCTGAGATCCTATTGTAATTATGCAAAGTGTGGGCCCTTAATGGTGGTTTGGAATCTTGATGGCTCCTATTAACCAGGACAATTGACTGTAGATGGCTCTGTTTATTTGCAAGCCTTCCTGTGAGTAAGGCCGGGAAGAATGAAGGCTTGGGGTTTCACAGGACATGTGACTGTCATCTGGTACTGGAATCATCTTAAACCTGGGGCTTTTCCATTTAGAAGGAGGGGTGGGGACCCAGAGAGACAAAAGATCCCCGTCTTGTGCCAAAGCTATATAAGGGGGTTGAACAGAACAAAGGGGCTGCAGTCACGAAAAATCCCCTAGCTACTACCTGAGGTGGAACAAGGACTGTACCAGGGGAAAGGATTGGGCCCAGACTAGAAAGGAGTCTAGTCTGTGAAAAAAGCTTATTGGAACATCTCTGAGGGTGAGATTTACCTGCATTTAGTTCCCTACTATATTAGGCTTAGACTTGTGTGTTTTTGTTTTATTTTACATGGTAATTTACTTTGTTCTGTTATTACTTGAAACCACTTAAATCCTACTTTTTATATTTAATAAAATCACTTTTTGCTTATTAATTAACCCAGAGCAAGTAATTAAGACTTGGGGGAGCAAACAGCTGTGCATATCTCTCTATCAGTGTTATAGAGGGTGAACAATTTGAACAATTTGAGCTTACCCTGTATAAGCTATACAGAGTAAAACGGATTTATTTGGGGTTTGGATCCCATTGAGAACTGGGTATCTGGGTGCTAGAGACAGGAGCGCTTCTTAAGCTGTTTTCAGTTAAGTCTGCAGCTTGTGGGGGACGTGGATCAGACCTGGGTCTGTGTTTGCAGCAGGCTAGCATGTTTGGTTCAACAAGACAGGGTACTGAAGTCCCAGGCTGCCAGGGAAAATGTACTCAGAGGTAGTCTCAGCACAGCAGGTTGCAGTCCCAAGGGGGTTTCTTGACCCAACCCATCACACGCCCATCTTTAACTTCTGATGTTCCCATCTAATTATTTAAGTTGGCTTGCGCAGAAGTGTGTGGCGGGGGTGTGGAGGTCTCTTTCTGCTTTACTAAAACGCCATCCTTCCCCAGCCCTGTTACAGAACTGCCATTCAAGTTAGCATCTGAGAAACTGGTTCCCCAACGGTAGCATTCTACACCACCCATTCTGCTTTGGTCAGTAATCTGGCAGCGGTACTCCTCCTGGCAAGCTTGAAATTTTATGCGTTAGGTGCTAACAGTGACAATTTATGAAAACCAGCCCCAGAGGATAGTTTGACAGCACTGCAGGAGCTTTTAGAAGCCAGCTGTTTGTTCTGGTGATTCACAGTATGAGTAAAAAGAAAAGGAGTACTTGTGGCACCTTAGAGACTAACAAATTTATTTGAGCATAAGCTTTCGTGAGCTACGGCTCACTTCATCAGATGCATTCAGTGGAAAATACAGTGGAGAGATTTATATACATAGAGAACATGAAACAATGGGTGTTAACATACACACTGTAAGGAGAGTGATCACTTAAGATGAGCTATTACCAGCAGGAGAGCGGGGTGGGGGGAGAAAACCTTTTGTAGTGATAATCACACACCACACACCAGAATCACTAACCCAGGAACCTATCCTTGCAACAAAGCCCGTTGCCAACTGTGTCCACATATCTATTCAGGGGACACCATCATAGGGCCTAATCACATCAGCCACACTATCAGAGGCTCATTCACCTGCACATCTACCAATGTGATATATGCCATCATGTGCCAGCAATGCCCCTCTGCCATGTACAGTGGTCAAACTGGACAGTCTCTACGTAAAAGAATAAATGGACACAAATCAGACGTCAAGAACGATAACATTCAAAAACCAGTCGGAGAACACTTCAATCTCTCTGCTCACTGGATTACAGACCTAAAAGTTGCAATTCTTCAACAAAGAAACTTCAAAAACAGACTCCAATGAGAGACTGCTGAATTGGAATTAATGTGCAAACTGGATACAATTAACTTAGGCTTGAATAGAGACTGGGAGTGGATGGGTCATTACACAAAGTAAAACTATTTCCCCATGTTTATTTCCCCACCCCGCACTGTTCCCTCAGACGTTCTTGTCAACTGCTGGAAATGGCCTACCTTGATTATCACTACAAAAGGTTTTCTCCTCCCCTTCCCTCCCCCCGCTCTAAGGTGCCACAAGTACTCCTTTTCTTTTTGCGAATACAGACTAACATGGCTGCTACTCTGAAACCTGTCAGTATGAGTAAAGTTTCCTAAGCTAATGACTGTGGTTTTGTTATGGTAAAGTCACTCCTCCGTAAGCTCATCTTCAGCAGCAAATTTTCCATGCAGTGATCCCATGTTGGCCAGGATAATTGACATAAAGTAGCTCAGGGATAGATTGTGGCTAGCTGCACACAAGGCCAGGATGGGGAAGGACACAAGAAGTATTTCCTTCACCTGCCTATGCACAGAGGTTAGTGACAGTCTTGTGCAAGGTATGCAGGAGATCAGTGCCTACCATAACCCTAATGTCCCGGAAGGAGTGAGGAAGACTTTGTGGTCCACCATGTCAGTCACCTATTTTAAAGATCTGCATATTATGCCAGTTACTGTCAGCCAGTAGCATGCATTAGAGTGGCATGTTAGCCTTTCACTATATCTCTCACTGCATAGATACAGGTTTCAGAGTAGTAGCCGTGTTAGTCTGTATTCGCAAAAAGAAAAGGAGTACTTGTGGCACCTTAGAGACTAACAAATTTATTAGAACATAAGCTTTTGTGAGCTACAGCTCCTTTTCTTTTTGCATAGATACAGGTGTTGTTATGAAATATGGATTTGCACAGAGATATTAACTGTTTCCTGTTTCTCCCCCACTGTCCCAGGCCATGCTAATTCAGAATTAAGTTTATTTTTGAAATCTGATAAATATAGAACAACTTAAATTACTGTAGTTCCAGGCATTTTGATGTGCTGTGTGGTTTCTCTTCTGATAGAGAGAGAGTGGCTGGTTTAAATGGTTGTAGAAATTTTCTATAATGACTGAGTGGGTGCATTGACAAAGCAAATAGCTTTTCCTCTTATAATCACTTCATCTGCTATGTGAAGCAGTCTGAGAAGAGGGAGAACATTTCTAAAAGTCTGACAAATTATGCAACACCATACATTGAATGGCCAAATTCTATGCCTGTTGCACTGAGGTCAATCCAGATGAAAGTTCCCTGACCTCAGCAGAATCACTATGGGTTGATACTAGTGTAACTGAGAGCAGCAGCATAATGACAGGTTTCAGAGTAGCAGCCGTGTTAGTCTGTATTCGCAAAAAGAAAAGGAGTACTTGTGGCACCTTAGAGACTAACAAATTTATTAGAGCATAAGCTTTCGTGAGCTACAGCTCACTTCATCAGATGCATTTTGATGCATCCGATGAAGTGAGCTGTAGCTCACGAAAGCTTATGCTCTAATAAATTTGTTAGTCTCTAAGGTGCCACAAGTACTCCTTTTTTTTTTGAGAGCAGCAGCAGCGTTTATCTCAGTGTAGGGATGAGACCTTCGATGGAAAGGATTCATGTTCAGTCTGATAGGAGAGAGTTTACATATCAGTATGACTTTCTTAATGGTGAGGTCTGTTAGAAGGATGATTTGTCCAGGAAGAAGGTGGAAGCACCACTGTTTGGGAGTCCTTAAATCATTTTATCCTGACTGTCAATACACTTCTCCTATTGGCACACCGTAAGGCACTTTTCCCCTCGGACAAAGGGAAATAAATTTACCATGAGCCCAGTTCTGTGTACCACTCCGAGCTGTTAAAATTGACATATGAAGGATCCTTGTGGGATTGCATTTCCAAGTCCTAGGCTCTGTTGTGTGCACCCTTGTCATGGACTAACAAGCAATAAGAGAACTTCAGTGAACAATTTGGCACCACAGCAGGTTGCTGAGGCATTTGCAAAAGGGGCCTTAATTAGTACGCACAGAGCCAAAGCACCTGACATTTTGATTTAGAGCTGCCACTGCATTTAATCCTAGAGTAGGCAAAGCAGCTGAGCGTACAATGTAATATCCAGGAAATGGATGAGAGGATTTAGTAGATCTTATAGATCTTTAAAATCTAGGACTACTTTATATGTCTCTAGAATTTTAGGACTGTTGAGCTTTGAATGCTTAAGGCTTTGATTCGCTCATTGATTTTTTTTCTTCCTTCAGCTAATTTGCCTTGTATCAATCCTAGGTGGTGTTAGCTGGATGTATTATAGATGCTCAGGCTATGCCTGTGACCTGAGCAATGGCTGCTCTGCTATCTCTATGAAGATTTTAGCATCTGCTATGCATTTGTCCATGGCAAGAATGATGATTCCCCAAGGTATAGCTCGCTGGTGCATAGATGATGGCAGACCAGGGCAAAAAGCAGCATTTGGCACATTCCAAATCAAAGCAGCCCTCATCTGCGGATGACCGTGTCATTCGGAGATGATTTACATAGTCACTCTTGCCCTAGATGATGATGTCTGTTCACAATATGCTGCTTGGCTTGTAAAACTTGGATGCAGCCCAAGTAATTAACCATACTGTGTGTTCTAAAACATGTTTAAGAAAACAAATGCAGAGAAACAGCTCTTTCCTCGTGTTTCACACTGTTCAATTGCACTGGAAGCCAGAAGTGGAGGAGTAACATTTTCCTTTGACATGGGTGTGAAGAGTTCAAGCTTGAACTCCTGAAAAATAATAAAAGGGTGAATGAAAATTAGGATGGAGCCATTATTAGGTTTATATATGTTCTGGTCAATGCTTGGGGAGCAGGTCTGTTTGGACTCTCCTTCCCATCTTTGGTGTTTGCCATACTGGTGTGCCCATGCACCTACTTCCCAGGAACCACATGTGCTTCTTGAGATCAGAAGACTAGTTCATTTTCCTTTCTTCTCTTCATTTTACAGACGATGAGAATAGCTCTTTGGGTAACCCGACATGAGTAACCAGATCCTTCATTAGTTTAGATCAGCATAGCTCCATTGACATCAGCTAGTAAACTAAGGCCTGGTCTACACACAGTTCATATATTGGTAAAATTATGTTGATTGGAGTGATTTTTAACAGTATATTTTTACTGGCACAACCCACAGTGGTGGACACAGTTATACGATAGAAAGGTATGGATATAAGCTGTACTTGTATAATTACATCCATGTGGAGGGTGATGGGTTACATTGCTTTAACCATAACTGTATAGTTAACAGTACCCATACAGTTAAAGCATTTAACAATTAAAGTCTACAGGGTGTAAGGTTTTGGTTTGTATTTGGTTTCTTAGGTCTCCCACAAGCTGTAATCAATATCCTTTGCACACCTCTGCCTAAACTGTTGTTTCCCAAATTACTAACTATGGATCCAGTTTAGCAGACACTTACACATGAAAAAAGAAAAGGAGGACTTGTGGCACCTTAGAGACTAACAAATTTATTTGAGCATAAGCTTTCGTGAGCTACAGCTCACTTCATCGGATGCATTCAGTGGAAAATACAGTGGGGAGATTTATATACACAGAGAACATGAAACAATGGGTGTTACCATACACACTGTAATGAGAGTGATCAGGTCAGGGGAGCTATTACCAGCAGGAGAGCGGGGGGGGACCTTTCGTAGTGATGATCAAGGTGGGCCATTTCCAGCAGTTGACAAGAACGTCTGAGGAACAGTGGGAAGTGGGGTGGGGGGGAATAAACATGGGGAAATAGTTTTACTTTGTGTAATGACCCATCCACTCCCAGTCTTTATTCAAGCCTAAGTTAATTGTACCCAGTTTGCAAATTAATTCCAATTCAGCAGTGTCTCATTGGAGTCTGTTTTTGAAGTTTTTTGGTTGAAGAATTGCCACTTTTAGGTCTGTAATCGAGTGACCAAAGAGATTGAAGTGCTCGCCGACTGGTTTTTGAATGTTACACATGAGTAACTTTCCCCATGCAAGTATTTTCACTGACTTCACTGGGACTATTCACATGCATAAAGTTTTTCATGTGTGTAAATGTTTGCAGCCTCATCCCCTGTGGCATCATGGGATAATGTTGGGCATAATCTGGTTGCAAGAGAAGGATACTCAAACACAAGAACAGGTTTCAGAGTAGCAGCCGTGTTGGTCTGTATTCGCAAAAAAGAAAAGGAGGACTTGTGGCACCTTAGAGACTAACAAATTTATTAGAGCATAAGCTTTCGTGAGCTACAGCTCACTTCATCGGATGAAATGAGCTGTAGCTCACGAAAGCTTATGCTCAAATAAATTTGTTAGTCTCTAAGTGCCACAAGTACTCCTTTTCTTTTTTTCAAACACAAGAAATACCTCAAGCCAGAAGTAAAATCTCCGTCTTCATTCCCCAGAAGAAAAATATGATCTTGAACTAAACTTGGAGAATTCAAGAAAGCTACTGAAGTCTGTCTGTTTTCCAGTTTTTTTCTGGGGAAGCTAAGTTAGATCTCTTCAAAGGGACCAAATAAAATGACCAAGTCTTTCTTCCAGACTTTCCATTCTATGCTTGTTGCAGCATCAGAGTTTCTATACAAAAGTGAAAATTTTCAACTGTGAAATAATTATCTGCCTTTATCAGCATTTTAGTGGAAAGACTTATTAAAGCTCTGATATAGTATCTTAACCTCTTCCTTCCATTTGTGTGGACTTGAAATTTTCATAGCTGCTTTGATTAAACCTTTCAACAGGGTTTAAACTACTAACAAATGATCACATTACAGTCTCCATTAAAAATATATTCATCTTAGGTTAATGATGTACTGTATCTGCATATAAAAAAATATCCATTCATCCATGCTGCCCCTTATATTGTTTAAATAGTCACTGCCAGATAGTCTGGCTCCAAATTTTGGTTCTGTTTTAAAAAATTAATATATTACAAACTAATATTTTAATTATTTTTTTAAAATCAGAGAGAGTATTTTTCAAAACATTTGTGCCATTTTGCAACCTAAATTCCATGTCTATTAGAAGAGGTATAAAGTGTGCGAAACTGACTAGAAACACAGAACTTTTTTTTTGATTATCACTACAAAAGATTTTTTTTCTCTCCTTCTGGTAATAGCTCACCTTACCTGATCACTCTTGTTACAGTGTGTATGGCAACACTCATTGTTTCATGTTCTCTGTGAAAATAAAATCTCTTTAGTAGTAAAAAAAAAATATTGTCATCCTATTGTATGATGATTCATATACTTTTTTGATCACTGTTTGGTTTCAAAACATTCTTTTCAAACCACTGTAATACTGTGTGACTGATTTCTCTCTCTCTCTCTCCCGCTCGCTGATATTTTGGTGTACTTTTTACAAAAAAAGTGACACTGTCAGTATTCATCTTTGTTTTCAAAAAACAATCCCAGAAAGGGCACTGAGCATTAAGAAACCCCGAATTAGTGCTTGGACTGAGGGTGCAAAAACCTGGCTAATTTCATATGTAATAGAGAAATTACTGATCAATACATATTGGCTAATGAGAAAATACATATTAAGTAATAACTTCCTCTTTCCCAGCAACTTCTGGCTGTACTGTCTCCTGTTCTGAAGATACGTCATCAGCATACTGTTTCAAATTGAGGTGTTCTGTTTACCTTTAGCAATCTGATGCAATTGATGTTTGGAAGAGAGAAATGAATAGATTGTGGTAACTACAGTATTTAAAGTAATATTCATGAGAGATTCTTTGTGGATCAGACAACCAGTTCCTATGATGAAACAATCACATAAGAGAGATATAATTACCAAGAAGACTCAGGTTTTTTTATTGCAAGTCAAGCTTGGTGATTGGAGAGTAATTGTATGGAGTGTGTTCCAGCATACTACCTGCAGGCAGCTTTTTGTTCAACTTACAAAACTACATTTCATTTGGATAAGTTTCAAATCACCTAAAATGGGGGGAAAAGTAGGCCAGAGGACCAGTGGACTCAAAGTATAAAGAAGGTATTTAAGGAGGAATTGTATCCCACTGCAAGCCTCAGACAGTGCATCAAACTTTTTTCTTATTTATATTTATTGGCTATTGATTAATATGATTTACTAATATGGTTGTCTTTGTGCTTGGCACACATTTATAAGAGGTGGTCTCTGTCCCAAGCATCTTGCATGAGTGTGTCACATGCTTGCCGCCTCCTACTCTGAATTCTCGTGAGGCTTGTTGTGAGTCTAGCCTGCTCACAAAGACATTTTAAAACCCTTGCTGGTAAGACCAAGTTTTTCCATAAGTGGGGGTGAATGTGGAAGGGAAAAGTTAGACTGTGACATTTTTGTGGCAGTGACCTGCTTGTTCTCCTATAAGTTTGTACAGTGTTTGGTGTAATGGGGCCCCAATCTTGAGGTTGCTACTTCAGTATAAATATTAAATAGCATTAATAAACCCTGTAGTTTTAATCAGTGTGCTTCACTGTATAAAAGATGAGGTAGTTAAAAAACAACAAACGTTTCAAAAGACAAAATACACTTGAACAACAAAAGCCTTTGTTTAAAATGTAACTTCACGGCTCATTCTAGTAACTTGCAAACTGCTCTTGACCATGAAGTTACCTTCTTGCGACAGATATTTATGTGAGTAGCCCTCTGATTAATTGAATTAGAATATACCCACATTAAACGCCATGACATTTTAACTATGCTAGCATGTCAGAATAGCTTCTAGCGCTGGTAGTGCATGAGAAGGAACTCTGAACTCAGCCTCTGATCCATTGTGAGGTTTGCTGATCACCAGCTCTTAGGGTCTCAGTCCTCTGGACTTGGATTTGAAGGCAAAAGCTGTTAGAACATCAGAAGTGGCAACATCTGGGATATTGGCATGAGCGGACTGTCCTGATCCTGAACCGTCTGCTTTGTCTGTGTTTTGTGCAGTATTAAGCCTCTTATGAGTGTGACTGCAGATTTGTTTCTTAGGACCAAGACCAGACTTGGGTCAATTAGAAAGAGGAGTTACTATTCCTGTATTAGAAACCCATACAGAACAATATACTTACCCCACTCTCCTCCCCCTTCAAACCCAGTGCTGGGGTCTTGTGTGGAATTTCAGCTGAATACCATGCAGCCAAAGCCCTTATCCTCCCTCATAAGTTTATGCTTAAGGGAAAGAAACCCTCTATGCAAAGAGACACAATGTCTGATGTAGAGTCCTTGGAGCGTGTAGAAAATACAGATTAATATTAATTAGTGACTCTGGAGAAAAGGTCATCACTGTAAAGAATCCACCATGCCCCATGAGGAAATGAAACACTGCTAAGGACTGATTTCTGGGGGAGTTGTGGGCACTCAGCACCTTTTTAGCATCTTGCAGGATTCTCTTCTTCGGCTTCGATTCATCAGAGCATTTATGCACATGTTTAAGTCTCTTTGAAGACAATGAGACTTAAGCACATGCTTAAGTGCTTTGTGGTATAGGAATGAACTGCTGACTTAATAATCAGGGCTTAATAATCAGCTCCATTTCATAAGTGTGTGTAAAACCAAAGCAATTAAATTCTGTCACTAAATAGTTCCACTAAACGCCATCTTCAGAATGCAACAATGAACCAAGGATCTTTTCCGAGTCTGATTTATTTAAAGTTCTACTCTATTTCCTGATGGCAATTTAAAAAATATGTGAGAGATGCGGGCGGCTAAGTGTCAGTACTCTGGTATGGATCAAAAGAGCTTTTTTTTTAAAACAAAGTGTGAGTGTATGTATATAGATGATGCACAGACTTTGGTGAAAATCTCATGCTGTTGTTTTATTTCCTAGTTCTAAGGCAGTGATTGTCCTGGAATCAAGTCTAAGAGAATGAAAGTAAAGTCAGATGCAGTTGTATTACTTTGACGTTATTCGTAAACAGCATTGACTTGCAGTTAAGTAATTTAATCATTTAAACATATTTTTAAAAAACCACCCTCAACCTTAGCAAATCCAACTAGGATTTTTTCAAAAGGGAGAGAGGTTGGTTTTAAGAGTTATTTATTGGAATTATTTGGATTCTTTATTTTTTTTTAAAAGGGAAAAGAAACAAAACTTGGAGCAATTTACGAATCACCAGGGTCATCCTAGGAAGCTGATATACTTTTAAGAAATGTTGATAGAAATGTTGAAATGGGACCAAAGAAGTGTCCTACAAATGAAGCATGGGTACAGTGCATTTTTCTGTCCCTATAGCTAAACCGCTGGTTGTGTGGTAAAATTATTTATTGAACTGTGCAAACAGCTGTCCTTAGAAATGCTGTCTTGAAACCAGCTGTGTAAACATTTAAATGCATTTTTGTATTCTGATTATTATTCTTTTCCCCCTTTGTTACAGCAGATTGTTCACTTCTTGTTAGTAAATGAGTTCTCGCTGCAGCCTTTTGTAGAGGAATCACTACTGCATCTGTCAAGATATAAAGTTGAAAGAAGGGAGTTGAACATAAGAAGCCTCAATTCTCTGTATTCCTCACCAGAGAACCATATTTCACAGACAATGACCAGAACTCAACAGTCTGGGCAAATGTTCCTTTGCTCCCAAAGCTTTCGTGGCTAGGTCCAACTGACATTTCACACAGGCTCCTAACCTAATTGACACTGCTGTAGCTGGTAGAGACTGAACACATTTTTACTGAGATACCCACCCTGAACAAAATAACAGAATTGCCAAGGGTAGAGATGGAAAAGTCCCCCTGTCCTCCCCATTTCCTGAACAGTGATTGTTCCCTCTGACAGATTTTTTGTGTGTGCTTTGTTCAGTTTGGTTTAAATTCCTCAGTCATAAGGTTTATGCTGCTTCCTTTGAGAAAAATATTCCACTGTCCAGTATACAGTCATTCGAACTGTGAAAAATCCAATAGCATGAGACAATCTGTACCCCCTGTGGCCTCAATCCCACTCTTACTGATAAATGTGGGAATTTTGCTGTCAACTTCAAAGATAAGAGGATCCTCCACTCAAACCTTCTGAGTACAAAGTTTATTTTAAGCTGACTTGTCTCTTTTGCACTAAGTGTATAGGTACTTATTTTAAAACTGCTGAAATAAATTGTAAGATATTAAAGACAAGGTTTTATATACACAAACATAAGCCTGAAGGGAGGGAATCTCTAAACTTTGTTTTCCTATTTTGCAGCAAGGGCTATTGTTTCTTTATGAGCGAGTAGTTTTGGATGTGTCGTTTAGTCATTAAGTATTTATCAACTTTGGTTATCAGAGAAATGGACAAAGAAAACAAAGTATATAAAGAAATATGCTTCAGAAATGTAGTAGTTGCTGTGTCAGAATAAACTAATGTTTACGTAGCCCCAGTATCCTGCCTCTACAGTAGTATATATTTGATGCTTCTGGAGAAGGTGCGAGGACACTCCATACTATACTAGAACAATTGCTCATTATGGGGGAAACTGCTGCTTAACCCCCAGCTGGTGATCAGTTTATGCCCTGAAGCATGAGGACTGATAACATTTGTCTTTTTTTACATGAGCCAGTGATCTGGATTGGCTATTCTTATTCATATGTATCTAATCTGCAGGATTAAAAAAAGCCCTGCCTAATGTTGGAGCCAAAGATTTATTTATTAGGTCTAGGTTAGTAATGTAGTGGTAACAGATTCCTGGCCAGGACCTTGTACTCAATCGCATGTCAGCCCTACTTGAATTTTTTTTTTTTCAGGACTGAACATATTTCATTCCCTCTGTGCCACAAATTAGCCTTATTGTTCACTTACATCCTGTTTCTAACTTCTGAATGCCATTAAGCTTGGTGCCCAGTTTGGTACACGATATCTGACTAGGCCTGACATGGGTCTTGTATTGTGGCACCATGTCCTTTATTTTATAGTGAATTCCGGTATTTATCCAAGAATCTTGTTTGCTTTCTTTACTTTTTCAGTGTCCTCTTATAATTGCTGACTGGCAGGAATACTATTGTAACTCTATTTATCAGTATACCATATTTACTGTGTACTTTGCTTTTTGACTTAATATATTAGGCTGAAAAAAAACGAGGAATACTTGTGGCACTTTAGAGACTAACAAATTTATTTGGGCATAAGCTTTTGTGGGCTAAAACCCACTTCATCGGATGTATGCAGTGGAAAATACAGTCGGAAGATACACACACACACACACACACACACACACACACACACAATGAAAAAATGGATGTTGCCATACCAACTGAAACAAAACTAATCAATTAAGGTGGGCTATTATCAGCAGGAGAAAAAAAACTTTTGTAGTGATAATCAGGATGGCCCATTTCGAACAGTTGACAAGAAGGTACGAGTAACAGTAGGGGAAAAATTAGCATGGGGAAATAGTTTTAACTTTGTGTAATGACCCATCCACACCCAGTCTTTATTCAAGCCTAATTTAATGGTGTCCAGTTTGCAAATTAATTCCAATTCTGCAGTTTCTCGTTGGAGTCTGTTTTTGAAGTTTTTTTTGTTGGAGGATCTACAACCTATCCCGAAGGAAGTTCCCTCATTCTCACAGATCTTGGGAGACAGGCCAGTCCTTGCTTACAGACAGCCCCCCAAACTAAAGCAAATACTTACCAGCAACCACACAACAAAAACACTAACCCAGGAACCTATCCTTGTAACAAAGCCCATTGCCAACTTTATCCACATATTTATTCAAGGGACACCGTGGTAGGACCTGATCACACCAGCCACACCATAAGAGGCTCATTCACCTGCACATCTACCAATGTGATATATGCCATCATGTGTCAGCAATGCCCCTCTGCTATGTACATTGGCCAAACCGGACAATCTCTATGCAAAAGAATAAATAGACACATATCAGACATCAAGAATTATAACATTCAAAAACCAGTCGAAGAACACTTCAGCCTCCGTGGTCACTCAATTTCAGACCTAAAAGTCGCAATTCTCCAACAAAAAAACTTCAAAAACAGACTCCAGTGAGAAACTGCAGAATTGGAATTAATTTGCAAACTGGACACCATTAAACTAGGTTTGAATAAAGATTGGGAGTGGATGGGTCATTACACAAAGAAGAAGCTATTTCTCAATGGTAATTTTTCCCCTACTGTTACTCACACCTTCTTGTCAACTGTTTGAAATGGGCCATCCTGATTATCACTACAAAAGTTTTTTTTCTCCTGCTGATAATAGCCAACCTTAATTTATTAGTTGCGTTACAGTTGGTATGGCAACACTCATTTTTTTATGTTCTCTGTGTATATATATCTTCCTACTGTATTTTCCACTGCATGTATCTGATGAAGTGGGTTTTAGCCCATGAAAGCTTATGCCCAAATAAATTTTAGTCTCTAAAGTGCCACAAGTACGCCTCGTTTTTTTTTTGCCGATACAGACTAACATGGCTACCACTCTGAAACCTATATTAGGCTGGGATTTCCAAATAAGCATCAGAGACGTAGGTGCCCAGTTCCCATAGAACTTCAGTGAGATTTTAGGTGCTTAACTCACTTAAACTCCATTGAAAACCCCCACCTTAATGACAGAATGCTACTCTTTTCACTAAAGAACAACAAAGGAATTGATGAATCCATCCAACTTCTTAATCTGTAATGTCCTAAATCAGTTTGCACTTCTAAACTAACTATAGAAATAATTGTAGAAAGACTGAAGCCAAATACATGTTCTATATTTTACCTACAAATCCAGTTGCTTTGTTAAATTTGGAAGCTTACAAACAAAAGTCGTGTAAATATAGTATCAGTAACAGATATGATTAACTGTGCAAGATGTGTGTGCTCTGCCTATTAGATTTCTTCTATAACCTGATGGTTCAGGAGTTCTTTTGTTGAAAAAATCTTTGAGTTTGAAAAAAGTTCCTATAACAAATGAAGATTTTAAAGTCTGTATTTTCTTCAGTGCATTTTCATTTTAACCTCCAGATCTAGAGATTGTGAAGGGGGAATGTTGGCATAACAATGTACTACATGACGTTAAAACATTGTCTGATTCAGTGGTGACATAAAAAGAAAAGGAGTACTTGTGGCACCTTAGAGACTAACAAATTTATTAGAGCATAAGCTTTCGTGAGCTACAGCTCACTTCATCGGATGCATTTGGTGGAAAAAACAGAGGAGAGATTTATATACACACACACAGAGAACATGAAACAATGGGTTTATCATACACACTGTAAGGAGAGTGATCACTTAAGATAAGCCATCACCAACAGCAGGGGGGGGAAGGAGGAAAACCTTCCATGGTGACAAGCAGGTAGGCTAATTCCAGCAGTTAACAAGAATATCAGAGGAACAGTGGGGGGTGGGGTGGGAGGGAGAAATACCATGGGGAAATAGTTTTACTTTGTGTAATGACTCATCCATTCCCAGTCTCTATTCAAGCCTAAGTTAATTGTATCCAGTTTGCAAATTAATTCCAATTCAGCAGTCTCTCGTTGGAGTCTGTTTTTGAAGCTTTTTTGTTGAAGTATAGCCACTCTTAGGTCTGTGATCGAGTGACCAGAGAGATTGAAGTGTTCTCCAACTGGTTTTTGAATGTTATAATTCTTGACGTCTGATTTGTGTCCATTCATTCTTTTACGTAGAGACTGTCCAGTTTGGCCAATGTACATGGCAGAGGGGCATTGCTGGCACATGATGGCATATATCACATTGGTAGATGCGCAGGTGAACGAGCCTCTGATAGTGTGGCTGATGTGATTAGGCCCTATGATGGTATCCCCTGAATAGATATGTGGACAGAGTTGGCAACGGGCTTTGTTGCAAGGATAGGTTCCTGGGTTAGTGGTTCTGTTGTGTGGTGTGTGGTTGCTGGTGAGTATTTGCTTCAGATTGGGGGGCTGTCTGTAAGCAAGGACTGGTCTGTCTCCCAAGATCTGAGAGAGCGATGGCTCGTCCTTCAGGATAGGTTGTAGATCCTTGATGATGCGTTGGAGGGGTTTTAGTTGGGGGCTGAAGGTGATGGCTAGTGGCGTTCTGTTGTTTTCTTTGTTGGGCCTGTCCTGTAGTAGGTGACTTCTGGGTACTCTTCTGGCTCTGTCAATCTGTTTCTTCACTTCAGCAGGTGGGTACTGTAGTTGTAGGAATGCATGATAGAGATCTTGTAGGTGTTTGTCTCTGTCTGAGGGGTTGGAGCAAATGCGGTTATATCGTAGCGCTTGGCTGTAGACAATGGATCGAGTGGTATGATCTGGATGAAAGCTAGAGGCATGTAGGTAGGAATAGCGGTCAGTAGGTTTCCGATATAGGGTGGTGTTTATGTGACCATCGCTTATTAGCACCGTAGTGTCCAGGAAGTGGATCTCTTGTGTGGACTGGTCCAGGCTGAGGTTGATGGTGGGATGGAAATTGTTGAAATCATGGTGGAATTCCTCAGGAGCTTCTTTTCCATGGGTCCAGATGATGAAGATGTCATCAATGTAGCGCAAGTAGAGTAGGGGCATTAGGGAACGAGAGCTGAGGAAGCGTTGTTCTAAGTCAGCCATAAAAATGTTGGCATACTGTGGGGCCATGCGGGTACCCATCGCAGTGCCGCTGATTTGAAGGTATACATTGTCACCAAATGTGAAATAGTTATGGGTCAGGACAAAGTCACAAAGTTCTGCCACCAGGTTAGCCGTGACAGTATCGGGGATACTGTTCCTGACGGCTTGTAGTCCATCTTTGTGTGGAATGTTGGTGTAGAGGGCTTCTACATCCATAGTGGCTAGGATGGTGTTTTTAGGAAGATCACCAATGGACTGTAGTTTCCTCAGGAAATCGGTGGTGTCTCGAAGATAGCTGGGAGTGCTGGTAACGAAGGGCCTGAGGAGGGAGTCTACATAGCCAGACAATCCTGCTGTCAGGGTGCCAATGCCTGAGATGATGGGGCGTCCAGGATTTCCAGGTTTATGGATCTTGGGTAGCAGATAGAATACCCCAGGTCCTGGCTCCAGGGGTGTGTCTGTGCGGATTTGTTCTTGTGCTTTTTCAGGGAGTTTCTTGAGCAAATGCTGTAGTTTCTTTTGGTAACTCTCAGTGGGATCAGAGGGTAATGGCTTGTAGAAAGTGGTTTTGGAGAGCTGCCTAGTAGCCTCTTGTTCATATTCTGACCTATTCATGATGACGACAGCACCTCCTTTGTCAGCCTTTTTGATTATGATGTCAGAGTTGTTTCTGAGGCTGTGGATGGCACTGTGTTCTGCATGGCTGAGGTTATGGGGTAAGCGATGCTGCTTTTCCACAATTTCAGCTCGTGCACGTCGGCGGAAGCAGTCTATGTAGAAATCAGGCTGCTGTTTCGACCTTCAGGAGGAGTCCACCTAGAATCCTTCTTTTTGTAGTGTTGGCAGGAAGGTCTCTGTGGGTTAATATGTTGGTCAGAGGTGTGTTGGAAATATTCCTTGAGTCTGAGACGTCGAAAATAGGATTCTAGGTCACCACAGAACTGTATCATGTTCGTGGGGGTGGAGGGGCAAAAGGAGAGGCCCCGAGATAGGACAGATTCTTCCGCTGGGCTAAGAGTATAGTTGGATAGATTAACAATATTGCTGGGTGGGTTACGGGAACCATTGTTGTGGCCCCTTGTGGCATATAGTAGTTTAGATAGCTTAGTGTCCTTTTTCTTTTGTAGAGAATCAAAGTGTGTTTTGTAAATGGCTTGTCTAGTTTTTGTAAAGTCCAGCCACGAGGAAGTTTGTGTGGAAGGTTGGTTCTTTATGAGAGTATCCAGTTTTGAGAGCTCATTCTTAATCTTTCCCTGTTTGCTGTAGAGGATGTTGATCAGGTGGTTCCGCAGTTTCCTTGAGAGTGTGTGGCACAAGCTGTCAGCATAGTCTGTGTGGTATGTAGATTGTAATGGATTTTTTATGCCAACAGTATGCCAACATTTTTATGGCTGACTTAGAACAACGCTTCCTCAGCTCTCGTTCCCTAATGCCCCTACTCTACTTGCGCTACATTGATGACATCTTCATCATCTGGACCCATGGAAAAGAAGCTCTTGAGGAATTCCACCATGATTTCAACAATTTCCATCCCACCATCAACCTCAGCCTGGACCAGTCCACACAAGAGATCCACTTCCTGGACACTACGGTGCTAATAAGCGATGGTCACATAAACACCACCCTATATCGGAAACCTACTGACCGCTATTCCTACCTACATGCCTCTAGCTTTCATCCAGATCATACCACTCGATCCATTGTCTACAGCCAAGCGCTACGATATAACCGCATTTGCTCCAACCCCTCAGACAGAGACAAACACCTACAAGATCTCTATCATGCATTCCTACAACTACAGTACCCACCTGCTGAAGTGAAGAAACAGATTGACAGAGCCAGAAGAGTACCCAGAAGTCACCTACTACAGGACAGGCCCAACAAAGAAAACAACAGAACGCCACTAGCCATCACCTTCAGCCCCCAACTAAAACCCCTCCAACGCATCATCAAGGATCTACAACCTATCCTGAAGGACGAGCCATCGCTCTCTCAGATCTTGGGAGACAGACCAGTCCTTGCTTACAGACAGCCCCCCAATCTGAAGCAAATACTCACCAGCAACCACACACCACACAACAGAACCACTAACCCAGGAACCTATCCTTGCAACAAAGCCCGTTGCCAACTCTGTCCACATATCTATTCAGGGGATACCATCATAGGGCCTAATCACATCAGCCACACTATCAGAGGCTCGTTCACCTGCGCATCTACCAATGTGATATATGCCATCATGTGCCAGCAATGCCCCTCTGCCATGTACATTGGCCAAACTGGACAGTCTCTACGTAAAAGAATGAATGGACACAAATCAGACGTCAAGAATTATAACATTCAAAAACCAGTTGGAGAACACTTCAATCTCTCTGGTCACTCGATCACAGACCTAAGAGTGGCTATACTTCAACAAAAAAGCTTCAAAAACAGACTCCAACGAGAGACTGCTGAATTGGAATTAATTTGCAAACTGGATACAATTAACTTAGGCTTGAATAGAGACTGGGAATGGATGAGTCATTACACAAAGTAAAACTATTTCCCCATGGTATTTCTCCCTCCCACCCCACCCCCCACTGTTCCTCTGATATTCTTGTTAACTGCTGGAATTAGCCTACCTGCTTGTCACCATGAAGGTTTTCCTCCTTCCCCCCCCTGCTGCTGGTGATGGCTTATCTTAAGTGATCACTCTCCTTACAGTGTGTATGATAAACCCATTGTTTCATGTTCTCTGTGTGTGTGTATATAAATCTCTCCTCTGTTTTTTCCACCAAATGCATCCGATGAAGTGAGCTGTAGCTCACGAAAGCTTATGCTCTAATAAATTTGTTAGTCTCTAAGGTGCCACAAGTACTCCTTTTCTTTTTGCGAATACAGACTAACACGGCTGCTACTCTGAAACCAGTGGTGACATAAGTATCTGTCATTAAATCCCTGTCCAAACTAGGACATAAGAAGATGATCAGTCAGACACAGCTCGTGGAATTGAGAAAGGCTTGAAAATACTAGAGCTGAAAATATATTACATTTATATACTTCCTTTCATCCTAAAGCATTTTACAAACTTCATACATGCAATGTAAAGATCACTCGCCCATTGCTGAAATGCAGTTTGGAATATGGGTTGAGGAGAACAAACATAACAACTGTTTAACAGTCCACATTAACGTAGCATAGGAAATTTAATGTGAAAAGTGTGTTCTGCTGAAACTGCAGGGGGAATTGTTAGTTGAACCGAATGAAAGTACACAACTGGAATTTGGCTGGCATATCAGAGTTCACACTCCAACAGGACTGGGGCCGAAATCTGTCCTTAGCATATCCCACAGGGTAGACGTGGTCCCTCCCCACAATGTTCTATGTAACATACTTTGTAAACTCATTATCAAACTAGTAGTGGTGGTGGTGATGATAAAAAAAATGTAACTGGCAGGTTTAATAAGGCAGAATAATGACAACTTCATAAGAGAAAAATCTGCAGCTGATGCAGTATGGTAGCAATTTGCTAAAATGATGGCAACCTGGTCTGTTGAATGATGACCAGACATTAGAATGGGCTTAACCATCTGGCTGAGTCTCTAACCAGGAGCTGGGATGCACTGGGTGGGTATCCTGAATATTAACTTTTTCAGAACTCAGCCTAGGATGCCTGTGGTCTTGTAGGCAGCTCTCTCAGATGAATCAAAAGGGAATCTCCTCTGGCCAGGCTGGTAGGAAACATGTAAGAAAAATCTCATCTGGAATTTGTATAATCCATATTTTCCATTTTCTTCCCTTTCTATTAGTGCACGTGTCAGCCAGACACTAGAGCAGACTAGCCATAAGGCTTGTGTCAGAGACAGGATTTGTACACCATGTACATTACTACAGATGAGACTCAGAGAGAATCTCTGGTCTAAGCAGCAGGTCTGGCAAGTAAGCTAAAAGATGGAACTAACTAGAGCTGGTTGAAAATTTTCCATCAGAACTGTTAATTGATGGAAAATTGATCTTTCAATTACATTTTTTGTGGCCCCCCCCCAAAAAAAAGGGAGTCCAAAAGCTTTCTGTGGAAAATTTTGACTTTTCATCAGAAAAAATTAACAACTGACAAAGTTTTTGGCTGAAAACCAAAAAATCAGTACTGTGCTTGATATTATTTCGGTGTTGGGTATAGTTAAGGGCCTATTAGCTTACTACTTTCGATTCTAATTTAGAGGACTCAACAAGTGTGCATTTATATTCTTACTTAGCAAACTGTGCTTATGATTGATAAACCATTTTTCTGCTTTTTTTCTCTTTCTAAAACTGATTTGCTTGGGGTATAGAGAGATTCTCAGGAACACAAAGCGCCGACTATTGTTGATTTAAATTTTTGCAAGTGTTGCTTACAAATAGACTGTAACAAATGTGGTCACTTCACTATGCATATTGTACCTAGTATGTAACTAATCTGGATCAAAAAATGGCTCAAAGACTATTTTATTTTACCTAGGCCAAGGTAATATCAATGTGGTTAGTGCTTGATAATAAAGATGCTTCTGATTTCTGAAGTCACTACTATATAATCTGATTACAGTTGATGTAGTTAGCTAAAATCCAGCCTCATTTCTCACAGTATCCTCCTTCCACTGACAAGTGGAGCTGGAATGTTCTAAGGGAAAAAAATCCTTTGAAACAGAGCTGAAAAGGCTCATGTATTAGTCATGTGACATGCCAGGGACAGTGTCTCACACCAGAACCTTTCATTTCTCCCAGGAGAGCATGAATTGGGTTTTGTCCCCTCATGGTGACTTCCCAGCTCTCTTTATGTCTCTTTCCAGCTGTAACTGAAGAACCAGTTGGGACAGTGATAGAGCATGACAACTTCTTCAAAGGATTTCTCTGAAGGATAAATAATTTCTAAATTTGCATGGCCTGGGTGGATAGGGTCTTCTACTCCAGAGGGATCAGATTCTCCTACCAGATTAATACTTTGAGGTCTCTGGGAGATTTCTTCGTCAGACACCAATGTAAGTGCTGCTTTTGGAACACATGTTCACTTCCCTATTTAACACTGAACAACAGGAAGTAAACTGTATAATTTTCTGAATAAAAGAATTTGGGGGGGGACCTCAAAACAAAAGCCTGTTGTCTTATAGAACTGGCTTTTTCTGTAATAAATCGTGTGCTTGATAGCTAGGTACAGTTTACTTATTGATGGCCTTTTTAAAAAAAACCACAACCTTTTTCCTCATCTGAAATGAGGTCTACTGTAGCATGATCTCCAACAGATGGCATTGCTGAGACTAAAACACGATTAACCCCGTGTGGAAATCAGCTCCGAGAAAGGGCTATTGGAACTTTGCTTATACAGAATAGCTGAAACACATAGTTATACAGGGTTGCTGGAATTGTACTTGTGCAACATAGTTATAACTGTCTGTTATAAAACTGTATTCTTTTAAAAAAAAACTGCTGGGAAACTTGGGAAGACTTTTCTGCTGCATTTGGGGAGAGTGCTGGAAAGCTAGATACCATGAGAGTGATCTAACACACTCAAGTCAAGCGCAAGGGATCATCCATTCCAGATATGCTTTAGTTTACTCCTGGGCAGCTGATGTGTAGTCAGTGCCCAAAAGCCTATTCAAAGGCTATAATAAAGTGAGCCTTGTGCTTGTAGTTGACTGATTTTGCCCAAGATTCTGTTCTCCAGAGGTTATAATATATATGTACGAGGTCTGTTTCTTATATTCCCCAAAACTGCTGTATAAAGAATAATATAGGGAATTAGATTTTTTTTAATGTCCTCTGCATTGCAAAAACTGGTAATATTTTTAACTGGATGAGGCCCTTAGGGACTAAAGCTGTAAAAGAAATAGTCAAAACTTTGCTCCGCACTGTCAAAACCGGCCGAGTTCTGGCATTCTCAGAACAGTACATCTTTCACAATGGCAGAGATGTTTTTTTTCCATCCACAGACTTCTCCTACGCACTGGGAGAAGCATGGGAGGCTCAAGCTTTTAAGGAAGAAACGTTCAGTGAGGTTGCAGGTTGAGCTGATGGTTTCTGGGAGAGGTTAAAGTGTCCGATATCTGATGTCAGAGAGCCACAGCATTCAGGGGGCCACAAAACAGCACCACTTTGGAAATGGAGGTTATGGGCATTCAGAGCTGTTCAGAGCACACACTCATGTGTTTAAATAGGCTTTTGAATGAAGAAGGGCCAAGGGCATTTGTTCTCTTAGGCTCGAATCTTAGTCTCCTTGAATGCAGTGCTAAAGTACATTTACTTCCAAGGAGCCAGGATCTGGCCTGTGAAGGAGCATGATAATGGTCATGAGTGGCATTATGAAATGGCTCACAGGGTTGGCAGTAGGATGTGTTGGGCCTTTCTCCAATAGGCCTCCACTTAAATACCAGAAGATGTGCAAGTCTTGGTACACCTCAGAGTGGACAGATGTTGCAGTCTCTGGAAGCACCATCACCATTTGCTCCCTCATGGCAGTCTCAGTGCGCAGGGCAAGGATTGGTTGGGTGTTGAGACTGGACTTTGCATGCCTAGAGCTGATCCCTTCATGTTGAGATTGCGGCTAGAGTTGTGCAAATAATCGGTTTGTTGGTTCGCTGGCAAGTCTGAAAAATCAGAAAAAATCATTTTATTTCTGGTCAAACCGAAAATAAAATTTTCCAAAATGTTTGGCCAATCAAAAAAATTGAAAAAAATTGTTTTGGGTCAAACAAATTGTTTCACTACTGAGCTCTCTGTAATTTTTTTTTATTAAAACAAATTAATTAAATTAAAGGAAACTTCTCTTGAAAAATCAAAATGTTTCATTTTGAAAAAGTTGAAACGATGTTTTGAGTTTTTTTCAGAGTATTTTTAGGGTTGTTTTTCCCCCCCCCAATCAAAACAATTCAGCAAAATTGGCATAAATTCACCAAATGTTTCGGGTCGAAGTGAATGCATATTTCACACACACACACAAAATTTCAACCAGCGACAGTTGAGACACACTGGGACACAGAGAGCATTCACTGCCGTTGTGCATATTTCACCTGTCCTGTGGGTTGGATTGTCATACTGCACCTTTCATGAGCAATAAATTCATTTAAAAAATGTCAGTGGAGGAGAGGAGGGTCAAATATGTGTTTATATATTTCATAATGCTAACTAATATAAAACAGAACTGCGCTTGTTACATGCAAGTCTCTTACAGCATTACACTAAAATGGATGGAACATTTATATACCAGCTGAAAAGTATTAGAAATAGTTGATTGACATTGGAAATTGAAATAGATTGGGGGCACAGTGGGAGAAGAGAATGATGATGACTTTTTAAAGAGCTAGCTCTAAAGTGCTTTAAAAATTACTTAATGGCTTACTGAGACAAAAATCTGAAAAAAATGATTGTACATATATTCCAGGCCACTAGTATAAGGAGAAATCTTACAGTGATGGAAATGCAATGGGAATATGAAAGATCCCAAAGAAGAAAAGGGGAGCAGGAGTGCCGGGGATTGTGAAATATAACAACTTCTTTAGTAGAGAGATTAAAATACTCCAAACCAGTGGTGGGCAACCTCTGGCCCGTGGGCTGCATGCAGCCTGTCAGGGTAATCCGCTGGCAGGCCATGAGACAGTGTTTACATTGACCATCCACAGGCACGGCTGCCTGAAGCTCCCAGTGGCCATGGTTCACCGTTCCTGGCCAGCTGCGGGAAGTGGCGGCCAGTACGTCCCTGCAGCTTCCTGCAGTTCCCATTGACCAGGAATGGCGAACCGTGGCCACTGGAAGCTGCGGGTGGCCGTGCCTGCGGATGGCCAATGTAAACAAACTGTCTCATGGCACACCAGCGGATTATCCTGATGGGCCGCAGGTTGCCCACCACTGCTCCAAACAATAGTGTTTCAGAGATGTTGAATTCCAGGAAAGGTTTACTTTTGTTTTATTTAATCAAATTAGAGAACGTCTTCGGTTTCAAAGAGTCACTAGAGCATACATTACTTAAATATAAAATTCAATCCCCTCACTCCTCCTCCTCACCGAGGAAAGGTGGTGAAAATGACCAGTTTCTGTCTTTTTTCAGACTTTCAAAGCAGTGTGTTTAGGACTCCAGTATCTGACTTGCAAAATGGGAGGAGAGAGATTGGCTCTTTGAACATGTGGTTGGTCTTACGTGCGACTCACACTGCGTTTTGCAAGAGTACATCTGACTGTGCACTTTTTTTACAGTAGGAAAATTTGCTTTGCTAAGAGAAAAATGAGCTATTTGAAAAGTTTCACTGCGTTGTCTTGCTCTTTGATATTGTATGCAAAATTCTTACAAACTTAACTTTCATGTTCCTTGGGGCTGCAAAGCTTTGGGTTTTTTTATAAATACATATTGCTGCCAAAGCAGACAAATGGTGTCAGTGCTAATAAAGACATGGAAATTAGCCCCTTTTTTCCTGAGCTGTGAATGGTTTTGGTTTACATTTGTAACTATTGCATTTAAACACTCTCTACTCAATAAAACTGGGCGTAAGGGAGTGCCATTATTTGCCCACAAAATTGTGTCAGGAAGTGATTTTGTTGTACCTCGGTTTCATCCTGGAAGCAATGGCTGGAGTGTTTCTGAAAAGGTTTAAGTGGTTGTAATAATGTCCATTCCAAAGATGGACCCAAACTGAAAAACTTGGATCCACTTCTCCCTCCCTCAGATTTTGAGAGGTTCAGATTCAAATCCGGACTCTGTCTTGGTCCCTTTTCTAATCCCTACACATATGTATCACATCTGGTCATGCTCTGCTACTTGCGCTATCCCACCATCAACCTCAGCCTGGACCAGTCCACACGAGAGATCCACTTCCTGGACACTACGGTGATAATAAGCAATGGTCACATAAACACCACCCTATACCAGAAACCTACTGACCGCTATGCTTACCTACATGCCTCCAGCTTTCATCCAGACCACACAATATGATCCATTGTCTACAGCCAAACACTACGGTACAACTGGATTTGCTCCAACCCCTCAGACGGAGACACACACCTACAAGATCTCTATCAAGTGTTCTTACAACTACAATACCCATCTGCTGAAGTGAAAAAACAGGTTGACAGAGCCAGAAGAGCAACCAGAAGTTACCTACTACAGGACAGGCCCAACAAAAAAAATAACAGAACGCCAGTAGCCATCACCTTCAGCCCCCAACTAAAACCTCTCCAACACATTAAGGATCTACAATCTATCCTGAAGGACGACCCATCACTCTCGCATATTTGGGAAGACAGGTCAGTCCTTGCTTACAGACAGCCCCCCAACCTGAAGCAAATTCTCACCAGCAACCACACACCACACAACAGAACCACTAACCCAGGAACCTATCCTTGCAACAAAGCCCGTTGCCAGCTGTGTCCACATATCTATTCAGGGGACACCATCATAGGGCCTAATCACATCAGCCACACTATCAGAGGCTCGTTCACCTGCACATCTACCAGTGTGATATATGCCATCATGTGCCAGCAATGCCCCTCTGCCATGTACATTGGCCAAACTGGACAGTCTCTACATAAAAGAATAAATGGACACAGATCAGACGTCAAGAACTATAACATTCAAAAACCAGTCAGAGAACACTTCAATCTCTTTGGTCACTCGATTATAGACCTAAAAGTGGCAATTCTTCAACCAAAAAACTTCAAAAACAGACTCCAACAAGAGACTGCTGAATTGGAATTAATTTGCAAACTGAATAAAATTAACTTAGGCTTGAATAAAGATTGGGAGTGGATGGGTTATTACACAAAGTAAAACTATTTCCCCATGTTTATTCCCCCCACCCCACTTCCCACTGTTCCTCAGACGTTCTTGTCAACTGCTGGAAATGGCCCACCTTGATCATTACTACGAAAGGTCCCCCCCCACTCTCCTGCTGGTAATAGCTCCCCTGACCTGATCACTTCCGTTACAGTGTGTATGGGTAACACCCGTTGTTTCATGTTCTCTGTGTATATAAATCTCCCTACTGTATTTTCCACTGAATGCATCCGATGAAGTAAGCTGTAGCTCATGAAAGCTTATGCTCAAATAAATGTGTTTAGTCTCTAAGGTGCCACAAGTCCTCCTTTTCTTTTTGCGATACAGACTAATACAGCTGCTATTCTGAAAGGAGTAGCAGGGGCTCATAAGTTACCCACTGTTATTTATAGGATAAAGATTAGTTTGACCAAAGGGGGCATAGTTATGACTATACACAGCCCTGGGGATATAAGCTGTGGCCCCTATGCTATAAACTCTTAGCTATGTGAGTAGTTCCATTAAGTTCACTTAGATGTGTGAACAGCTACTCGCGTGTGTCAGCATTTGCAGAATAGAGGCCTATATCATTAACTCCTAAAGAACTTTATTGGTGCTTGTGTGAAATTCTGGTTTCATCTAGGCCTAGGAGAGGGTATCAGTGCTCCTTGTCAGTTACTATATGAATAGTGAGTTGACTGAAAATTCTTCAGACCACCAGTTTGTTGGTTGTTTAGTTGTTTTTCTGGTCCATGCTCTCTAACCAGAGTCAGGAGTGAGGATGGAGAGGCTAAAGGTGTCAATAGTGAGCTAGAGATTAGAGTAAAATTTGAGGGACAAGAATATTTTGCAAAAAAGAATATTTTTGATAAAAGCCAGCCTTATATTTTCTCATTCCCTTTCATTTCCTTCCTTTTTCCAGCACACACAACCCTTTGCAGCCCTCTTTCCTCTGTTTCAGCTGCCCAAAATTAATACAAAAGATGCACTGGTGTTTCTAACATGAAAATAGTGCATGTGAGAAGACATTTGTGCAAATGCAGAGAGAAACGGAATCATATTACTCTTTAAATACACCTGTGGCTACTTCTGTCAGATGAAGTAACCAGACTGGATGAGGCAGGCAGGCTGGTGAGCCCAGCACATGTTGTGAGACACTTTCTCCTAAAGACACACTTTCTGTACAAGTGGGAAAAGCAGTTCGCCAGGGTGGCAGCAGAAGTAGCCCCTGCTCACTAGCATTGATTTAATTGTAGGCATAACCTTTTCCCTCTTGCTCAGCAGTGCATGCGCTCCCTCCAAGTGTTCAGTTTTAATTATTCTGATCATATTCATAGCACGCTCGCAAATGCCCTGTTGTTAGACTTTAAAAGCCTGGGAAATAGGAGATTTCCCTATTACAGTTAATTCCTGCTGAGGAGTTTGGTGAGACAGCCCTTTTCCCCTTGGTTTAGAATGATCACATTTTGGGATTAATGCAATGAGAATCTGCAACTCCTCCGATCCACTAGCCAAACTCTCACGGCCTAAGGGAGGCACAGCAGCTTTAGAAGCTGCTGCAGTCCTAGCCAGGAGCAACTGCACTGCACAATTGTACCACGGTCTGCGGGACGGCATTCCTCCTCTTCTACCCAAAGCTACCGCTATGCCAAACAAATGCCCAGTGGCTTTTATTGTTGAAAATGAATTCCTTTAGAAATAAAAAACACCATATTGGGTGTATAGAAAGAGTTATAAAGGAAGGAATCCCAGAGCATTTTCAAGTTTCTGACATGAATGATTTTTCTCTCTCCCTCCCCCCACCTCAGGGTTTTTTGTCCCACTCTTGCCCCATGGCAGGTTGAGCTACTCTGTAGTCTTTGGCTATGAGGATGGAGGTATGACCTAAGGGCCTCTCAGTGCCAACTGGCAGAGGGCTCCCACTCTTCTGTGACTCCTCTGAGGCCTGACATACTTTCTACACCTGACACATTGCTGTCATCATATTTATATGTAAAGAACATCATGTGACACATCAAATAAAAGCTGGTGACATGCTGGTCATTAATACCACTGGGTGATGTATGGACGGATGATGTATAAAGAGTTATGTATGTATGCTAGAAGTATGTTCCTGAAATATGTTTTGGGGGTAGACTTGGTAAACGCATTTGACCTAGGCAAAGGAAGGTTGGTTTGCCTGTGTCTGGAATCACAGGGATGCCAGAGATAACGGGCAGTTCATTTGCATTTGAGATAAACAGCAAGTCGCAGAAGGATGAGGAAACAGCTGGTTTGCACACCAGCAAACACCCCCGCAGTCTGAACACAAGGGGGTCATCTGACTCTTGAAGCAAAGACAATGCACTTTGGAGAGTATAAGGAGAAGCAATAGGGCATCTTGTTATCTGACACTGAGGGACCAAAGAGGTCAGTGATCTTTGCATCCATGAATGGTGGATCCCCAACTGTGGGGGGCAGGGACAAAAGTAACTGAAAGTGAGAGAACTTAGACAAACGAGGAGCCTGCTAAGGTTATATTCAGTGTCTTGAAGCATATATTATATTTCTGTTTTACTTGTAGGCATTTTCTGTATCTGTTATCTCTGTTCAGCAGCAGTTAATCTCTATTCTTTATTAATAAATTTATTCTTGTTTTAGTATAAAGCCATCTCAGTGCTGTTACATTACAGGAGGTGAGCAACCTCAGTTGAGCCTGCAGGCTGGTGTTTATTCTGTCCCTTTGGAGTCAGTGGACTTGGTATTTCTGTAGGCATCCAGTGAGGGGCTGGAGGGAGACACTTTTGGAGAGTTTGTGAACTGAAGTATGCCAAGAATTTACCTGCAAGGCAAGGACTGGCGATCCTTTGTGGGCTGGCTAACAGGCTGAAATGTCAGAGAGCTGACACACAGTTTAGCAGCTGGAAATCTCTTTCACTGAGGCAGAGATATAACAAGGTGGTGTATAGTTCTGGATGCCCCAAAAAAGCATCACAGGAGGGTGGTGGTCAGTTTGCTCCCTCTGTCCCACATCACCCTTTCCCCCCAGCCCTTTGAACAGCTCATTCCCCCAGGCTATGTAGGAAAGAGGATTTGGCCTTGTGTGTTTGGCGATAACTGATAGGCCTTGCAGTTCGTAGCACCTTCTCAGACTGAACTAATGATGGGTACTCCAATAGTACAGGCCCACTGTCCCTGGGCTCAGTTGCAGTGCTTTAAAGCATTAAATAAATTGCAGTGGGAAGGATGCACAGTTGGGCTATTTATAACGCACTGGGTATTTTTTCGACCAGTGTGGGTTGTTTTTTTTTTTAACTGGCTGTTTATAGAACAATTATTTGGTGATTGCCCATTTGTCCATCTGTGGGTTTGGAATCAGGGGCGGCAGGTTTGTATAATTTTTGGTAGTGCCCAGAACAAGTCCAAGTCCCTCTTCCCCCTTACCCCCCGCCTAAGGCTCTGGAAGGGAGTTTGGGTGCAGGCGGAGGTTTGGGGTGCAGGTTCTGGAAGGAAGTTTGGGTGCAGGAAGGGTACAGGCTCTGGGATGGAGTTTGGGTGGTTGGTGCAGGCTCTGGGCTGGGGTAGGGGATTGGGGTGCAGGAGGGGGTGTGGGCTCTGGGAGGGGGTTTGGGGTGCAGGCTTGGGGAGGGAGTTTGGGTGCTGGGTGCAGGCTCTGGAATGGGATGGGATTGGAGTGTTTGAGGGGCTGCAGAAGGGGGCTTGGGGTGCTGGATGGGGGGGTTGGGTGCTGGGTGCGAGCTCTGGGCTGGGACAGATGGTGCAGGAGGGGGCATGGGGCTGGGCCAGGGATGAAGAGTTTGGGGTGCAACAGGTAGGCTGCCCTGGGTCGGGGGTGGGGGGGCAGAGAGGAGGACTCTGCCCCCCCCCCGCCACCCTCTCTCTGCCGGCAGCAGTGCGCTCCAGAGGAGGGGGAAGGCCTCCCTCCCTAGCCCGACACTCACGCAAGCCCCCCCAGGCTGCTACTCAGGAGGTCCAGCCAGAATAAGCCCTTCCCCACCCTTGGAGATGACTCAGAGTTGCCTGCCGGGGAGGAGGTGGGGCTGCCATGCACCTCCTCCCCTCTTTCCTCTGTGGGTGCAACAACGGCCTCAGCCTGCCCCCGGCACCGCTCCCTTGTAGCCGGCAGTGGCTGGCGAGGGTGCGCAGGGTGGAACTGCAGGGGGCAGCTGCCTGCTGCCCAGGGCAGGCAGGGACACTTGGGGAAGGTGCAGGGGGGCAGCCGGCAGGGCCCGGAGACACTCTGGGGGAGGCGCGCAGGTGCGGCAGGCAGGGAGGGGGAGAGACCCAGCCCCGAACATTGGTGGAGCCAGGCTCCCGGGCCCTGAATATGCTGGAGCCCGGGCACCACAGGCCCATATAACTCGCCACCCCTGTTTGGAACCACAGAAGGCTTTTTGTTTTCTTTTTTAACTGAGTCATAAAAATCTGCTGGGGGCTTTAACTCAGCATGTGTTTCTAGCACTGCTGTTCTGCAGCTGTATGGTTATTGAAATGTTTTATTGTTTCAATATCGTTTCAAAGGAAAGTGATGCCCAATTTGAAGGGATATATTGAATTCTCTTCCTGTAGATTGATGATTAAAACATGGGATTAAAAATGATGCAGGTGCTCAGACTGCATTTCAAAATTTACAGGGCCAAAAGTGCAGAGTTTAGACTGCCAGTGCCCTTGGACAAGAGCCTGAAAGAAGACAGTATGGCTGTCACGTATCAAACCTTACTTTCGAGAGTAAGTCACTGTGGATACTTGCTGTCAGTTCAGGGAAGTTGTACATGTATTTTCCCCTCGTAGTCCACCAAGGGCACCCACTGTAAGCTCTGGGCTCCTCAGCAGTTTCCTCTCTTGGGCAAAGACCTGGGACACACTCTCTCCAGACCGGGGTATTTAAAAGCTACCTAGTTTCCTGCCTATACTGTTAATTCCCCAGCAAGTCAGACTATCTAAGCAGGCCTGCTCTGCTTTCTCCTCAGAAGCTATTAACCATGTAATTGCCCATAGGTATAAATTATCACATTTATTCTTCAGGTGATCACATTTAAAACAACAGCCCATGTGCACAACAATAGATTTACCAGAGATCACTTGAACTCCAGCAAGGGCTCTTTTTTTTAATCACAAATTGATAACATCTGTTAGGTAAGAACAAGCACCCCTGTAAATCTGAGAGTCGCTCCTTTAGACAGGTTTCAGACAGTTTGGGTCTTTGATCTGCAGAGACCGAGAACAGGTAACTGGCCAGACAACGGTCCCCTCCTCAGGGCGAAGCTTCAAAAGGTGCCAGAATTTTGCATAACTGGAGGTGCTAATTTGCGTTTATCTCCTCCCCCCCCCCCCCCCCCGCCATTTCCTAGGCACCCACTTTGTTTGTCTGGCACACAGTTTTAAAGTAGATTTCAGAGTAGCAGCCGTGTTAGTCTGTATTCGCAAAAAGAAAAGGAGTACTTGTGGCACCTTAGAGACTAACAAATTTATTTGAGCATAAGCTTTCGTGAGTTACAGCTCACTTCATCGGATGCATCCGATGCTCAAATAAATTTGTTAGTCTCTAAGGTGCCACAAGTACTCCTTTAGTTTTAAAGTAGTCAGTTAACTTCCCAAGATTTACATTGGCCGCGCTCCCTTTGAGAGAGTTATGTACAATCCCAAAATACTACATACACTTTGCCAAAGATACTTGAACTTAATTCAGTAGGATTTTTATTTAATTCAATAGGGTTTGTGCAGGAAATTGGCATCTCTGTCACACTTGTGTAAGAAAGACTTTGCAAAATTGGGTTCTGAAGTGTGTAGGAAAACTCTGCAGTCCACTCACCAAAGTAGTGGTCTGTAAATGTGTTGAGAATAGTGGGTAATCTGGTTAGCCCACACAAGTGCTCTATGAGATCTCTTCATAAAGAGCACCTATCACAAAGGATTATAAACAAGAGTAGAATTGATTTCAGTTTGTGGCGAGAGCAATAAACTCCCCTCTCCCTGCAGTAACTACTGGGGGGGAGGGGGCCATAGAAGAATCCAAGAATGCTTCCACATGTTGCCCAGTGAACATGTGATGATTTGTCATGCACATTCTGAGTGATTGGCATAGCACACTGGGCAGAATCTGGAGTTTGGTTCATGTTACTCATTGGATTTTATGACCCATAGCATGCAGAATGTGATTGATTGGCAAGACACCCTGACAGAATTTAAAATGTTCTACATGTAACCCTGTGGGTTTTCTGACTCATCAGACATGCTGATTGATTAGCATAGCACACGGGCAGGGACCAAAATTTCTCTTTGAAGTCACTTCTGGCAAATGTTGCACGGGTTCCATTGAACAAACATGTAGAAGGACCTTGTTGTTTTGCTGCTGCTTCTCTTTATTGTACTAATAGAGTTCCCGTTTCATGTCTCTGAAAAGGGTTGTTGATTGCTGATAGTAAGGCAAGGTTTGTGTTGTTGTGTTGCGTTCCCTAGTGAACGTGAGAGCAGCCTTGTTTCTCACCATTCTGCTTTTCCATCATGTGGTTGTTTTGTGTCCTCTCATGAAGCAAGAATTAGCACATGCAGACTTGAGGAAAAACTGAAACTTGAAACAAGCAGAATAATAGCTGGTGCTTTTGTAACATTGATGATGTCTTCTCTCCCACTCTCAATGGCATATAACTGAGAGACAGAGATCAGGATAAATGATAGCTCTAAAAGGAAAATTGGTAGGTGCTGTCCAAATACTAGCTGTTCTGCTTACTCCAAGTGTCTAAAATGGTAATTAACAGTAATAATGAGAACTGGACCTAAGCCAGCATCCCAGATCCAAACACTCTCCCTAAGTTTGGGGCAGGCTGGATTTACATCTGCACTGCGCTGCTCAGACCCACCTCTGGTATTAATACAATTACGCTTGCAGTTCTTAGTGTGTCAGTAGAAACTAAATGTATCCATTTCATTTCACACTTGTTTATGGCTGAGAGTGGGTGAATGAATCGGGTCATATAAAACAAGACCATCCCATCCGCCCTGAACCATCTCCATTTAAACGTGCAGGGAGAGGGAGGATTCTGATGACCCAATGGTTATTGAACTGAGTGATAGGAAGGATGGTGTCAGCAGTGAAAGGGAATGTGGGGAGTGGAGAAAGTTTGGAAGGAAAAATCAGGAGTTCAGCATTTGGCCATTGTGACGTCAAACAATAAAAGACACTATCAATCTTGGGTACTTACATGATGCTATTACCATAGTACCTGAACACTCCACACTATTTAATGAATTTATTCTCACTGACTGGTAGGCTGTTTAAACCCCATTGTATCCCCACTTTCCCAGAAGCCTCTACTGAGAAGATCTCCCACATCCTAGGTTAGTGTCCTAACCACTGAACCATCCTTCCTCTCTGTCAGGTCCATTTTCAAGTGGGTTCTTAAAGTCAACAGAATTATGCAAATAGTGCTTTATAGACTAGAACTCTCTCAAATGAAAGAGGAATACAAAAGACTAGCATAAGCAGCCAGGGACTTCAGAAAGGCTAAGGCACAACATGAGTTACTCCTCACAAGAGACAGAAAAGGCAATAAGAAGAGGTTCTTTAAATATATTAGAAGCAAGAGAAAGATGAAGGAAGTATGGGTCCTCTACTTGACAGTTGCTGAATGCCTAGTTTGCTTCAGTTTTCACTAAGAAAGGTTAATGGTGTGTGTGACCACACATGCAACACAATTAATATTAACAACAAGGGGGATGGAAGGCAAGCCATAATAGGGAAAGAACAGGTTAAAGGATATTTTAATGTATTCAAGTCAGCAGGGCCTGATGAAATTAATCCTAAAGTGCTGAAGGAACTAGCTGAAGCAATCTCAGAACGGTTAGCAATTCTCTTTTGAGAACTCCTGGAGGATGGGTGAGGTCCCAGAGGACTTGAGAAGGGCAAATGTAACACCTATCTTTATAAAAGGGGAGCTAGGAGGACTTGGGGAATTATAGACCAATCAGCCTAATGTTGATATCTGGAAAAATACTGGAATAAATTATTAAACAACCAATTTGTAAGCACCTAAAGGATAACAACCTTCGGCCCACACCGCTTCCCGCAGCCCCTATTGGCCTGGAATGGCGAACTGCAGCCAGTGGGAGCAGCGATCAGCTGAACCTGCAGATGCTGCAGGTAAACAAACCATCCCAGCTCGCCAGCAGATTTCCCTGACGGGCCACATGCCAAAGGTTGCCAATCCCTGCACTAGACACTGTTACACAACAAAATCCCTTCTGCATACTTGCACGTTTTTGGAGGAAAAGATTAAAAAACTGTCAAAAGACACATTGCTATAAAAACACAGACAGCTGCTTATTGGCTGAACATCTGAGGTGGCTCCAGAATGTGTGTATCTATAAAAAGTCAGAGGTTTCAGAGTAGCAGCCGTGTTAGTCTGTATTCGCAAAAAGAAAAGGAGTACTGGTGGCACCTTAGAGACTAACAAATTTATTAGAGCATAAGCTTTCGTGAGCTACAGCTCATAAAAAGTCAATTACAACTTAATTTTCTTAAATAGAATCCAAATGCACTTGGTAAAGAAGGTTTCAGAGTAGCAGCCGTGTTAGTCTGTATTCGCAAAAAGAAAAGGAGTACTTGTGGCACCTTAGAGGCTAACAAATTTATTAGAGCATAAGCTTTCGTGAGCTACAGCTCACTTCATCGGATGGCATCCGATGAAGTGAGCTGTAGCTCACGAAAGCTTATGCTCTAATAAATTTGTTAGTCTCTAAGGTGCCACAAGTACTCCTTTTCTTTTTGGTAAAGAAGGTAACATTATAAACTTCCATGTTTTACTAGCTCTGCCTACTTTGGGTTAAAAAAAACAAACTAAACCCATCTTTGGGGTGTCTGAGAAAACAGACAGGGATAATGTGAGATTGAAGGGCCACCCACTTTGGAGGACAACAGAACACAGTCTGATTTCATGCCTTTAGTTGCTTGATTTGCCCCCCTTCCCCAATTATACAACCTGTAGAGCTGATGGCAGGAGCTGGGACTTCAAATAGAAAGCAAAGCACCTGGTTCTGGAATCATCTACAAGATTAACAGAGTAGGTTCTTATAGACACAGTGACAAATGATTCCATTTCCAAGAAACTGTCCTCCTAATGAACTCCGTAATTTATCCATTTGAGATACCAGAAAATGGCAAGCCCTTATGTAGCTATGTTATAGTACAGAAAAGACCTTAACTGGAACATATAAGATTTTCTCTTCTTTGAGTAAAATCAGGAGCTGACAGAAGTTGAAAGCAACAGATAAGCGGATGGGGAGAGAGACCGGTGGCCTGAAGCTTGTATTTGAAAGGGGGAGGGGAGGGAGAGAGTCCATAACCAATTTTAAGGTTTAAAAAAAATGTTCATAATACTGAATCCTATTCAAAATTCAATGCATCATTCTGTGCTGGTATGAAGACAAGCCTCAATTAACTCCAAATGTTTTTAAACATGCACCTAATATAGAGTTGCTGCTTGTCACTGTCTATCTTTGTTACTGTGGTCAAAGACATAGAAGCATGTTGCTTCTCAAAACAGCTCAAGGCCTTGACTTTAGACATTACTTCAATGTGGTCGTCTTGTTAGACTGTTTTACACAGTCAGTGAGCTGTTTTTATTTGAAAAGGATTCCTTAGTAAGCAGTAATATAAGATGGAACACAAAGGCTTTCTCTGTTCTCTTTGAAGACTGCTTTTCCAAAGGCATTGAGTGGGAATAGGAAAACTACCACTTTCAATGAAGTAATATAGAGTGGCTGGGAGAGAGGGTACTTGTGTTACTGGAATTAGGTAATTGTAATCTCTGATGTGATGCACATTGGGCATTACTACTCATTTGATTCTACATCTCTTTTGATAGACAATTGATCTATGATCCTTAGTCTTGTACATCTCCTTGTTACTGTACCGCTAGCATTTCTTGTGTCCACGAAGGCCATGTACAGCCAGGTAACTGGACTTGAGCAGGAGTGGTGGCAAAATAATTTTTCTTTTTTTGTAAAGCAGAAAATTGAGTTTTCAACAAAACAGGTTTTTTCACTGGAAGTGCTCTCCTAAAAAAAAAAAGGATTTTTATTTTTTTATTTTATTTTTTGGTCAGAGAACAAAAATTTTGGCCAAAACCCAAAGATTTCAATTTTTGTATTTTCAGTTTTTTGAGTAAAAGTTAAAATCCTTCTAAAAATTTCAATGAAAATTATAATTTTGTTTGTTTTCAAAAATTTCAGTGGGGGGTAGGTGGGTGGGGAATATCTATTTTCGTACCAGCTCCATTGAGCTGGCTAGACCTCAGTATTTTAAACCTGGAGATTGTTGTTCTCATCCTTCAGCTGCTTGGGAAGCGTGACTTTGACGTCCCCTGTTCCTTTCTGGTTGATGTAGACTTTGTGAGGCTTCACCAGCGTGAATCCTGCAGACATATCTATTGGCTGGTTCTGAGAAGTATGGTCATTATTCCAGGGTGGAATTAAATGTAAAAGGTGGAGCTGTTTTCTACAAACTGCTGCTCCAAATAGTACTCAATGCATTTAAATTAGAACACATCAACCTGCATGTGAGCATAATTACAGAAATTCTACCTTGAGTTACTGGCTGTCTTTGGAGAGTGGTGGTATCTGAAAGTTACTGCAGTGTAGGAAGAACCTGAACTGTCCTTGCAATTGATTAAAGAAAGAGAGACTGTAAGTAAGGCAGAAGGTTGTAGCACAGATGGCTTGGCTAACACAAAGAAGCAGTTTGGCCCTCTGGACTGGAAGCCAAGAGACCTTCTGTTGGCTTCTGTTCCCAACTCTCACTGGCTTCTTCAGTGACCTTAAGCAAGTCACTTAACTATTCTGTGCTTCGGTTTCTTAATCCATAAAAAGTGGATGATGATACGTATTGTTCTGTGTAAAGTGCTTTGAAGATCTCAAATAAAAAGTGTTAAGTTTTAAAAACTATATTAGCTATTTACATCAGCTGGGGTATAAATTCTAATGTGCACCAGTGTGTCACGCATTAACTGGCCTCTGTGGACCCTACTGGTGCACACCAAAAGTTTCCTACTACATGCACTATGTTAACATGCACACTAGGGAATTTTTAGTGTGTGCCAGCGGCGTCCACGTGGGCCAGTTAGTGCATAACACGCTGGACCACACTACAATTTGCACTACTCCGATGAGCACTAACACACTGTGTAGACAAGCTTTGAGAATGAAGTGTGCTTTGAATGACTGGCACGTGCGGTGTGGTCATCTGGACCACACATGCATTCGTTGTATGCTGTGACCCATTTGTCCTTGTTGCTGCAGGCAGGGTTGTAACGCAGTACAGACTCTGCTGCTCCAGAACAGGGTATGCCTTTTAGCTATTAATTGTCTTTTCTGAAGAGTGTCATTAAACTAGCAGCTCCATTTAATTACACTCTGACCTTGTGTTTCAGAAATGCATCTTGTACAATTAGGGCTAAATTGTGCCTTGTATGAGGCAGCACTCTGCTGGGGAAAGGGAAGGAGGTGCACCACCCAAGTGGTGGCGTCAGGCAGCATTGGCCTTTTGGAAGCCTGTGGTTCTGCACCATCTGTTTGTCCCCAGCAGCTTTTGGCAGCATACCTTCAATTGTGCATTACCAGTGTCTTTGCTGACCATGGCTGCCCTAGGAACCTCTACAGAAGAAGAGTCTAAGTGGAAAAATAACACAAGCCCAGGCTATGTTAGCTTGTCCAGGAAATGTTCCTCTGGCCAGCAGGGTCCCTGGGCTTACCCATTCGTCCTGCAGCCTGTCACAGCTGGAGCTGGCGTCAGGGGCCAAGGGTCAGTAGCCGGAGCCAGAGTCAGAAGTCAGTAGCCAAAGCCAGAGTCAGAAGTCAGTAACTGGAGCCGGAGCCAGAGTCAGAGGCCAGGAAACGAAACAGCCAAAACTGGAGTCACAGACCAGGAACCAGAAGCAGCCTGTTTGTGCAACCAGGCAGATTCCCCAACAACTTCCCGGTGTCCTCTCCAAGCTTAAGAGTGTCAGGTGACTGCGTAGATGCAGCAGTTGTCCAGGGACCAGCAGACCCAGGTTTTAACCCCATGGAGCCGCATGAAGGCTCTCCAATTCCATCCTGCCACTGATGCTAGTCCCACCAAGTATAATCAACAATGTCTGCAGTGGAAGTAGCTGGGCCCTTCCTTCCATGCAGGAGAGGAGCAATCCCAGCCTGGCGAGGAGGCTTCTGCTGTTAGTTTTACAAAAAGAAAAGGAGTACTTGTGGCACCTTAGAGACTAACAAATTTATTTGAGCATAAGCTTTCGTGCATTCAGGAATGCATCTGATGAAGTGAGCTGTAGCTCATGAAAGCTTATGCTCAAATAAATTTGTTAGTCTCTAAGGTGCCACAAGTACTCCTTTTCTTTTTGCGAATACAGACTAACACGGCTGCTACTCTGAAACATGTTAGTTTTACATTTGTGCTGCTACACTGAAAAACAAAGACTCTTCCCAAAATAACTTCACTGATGGATGTGACTGGGATATCATACAGGAAGATCTGGATGACCTTGTAAAATGGAGTAATAGTAATAGGATGAAATTTAATAGTGAAAAGTACAAGGTCATGCATTTAGGAATTAATAATAAGAATTTTTGTTATAAACTGGGGACACATCACTTGGAAGTAACAGAGGAGGAGAAGGACCTCGAAGTATTGCTTGATCACAGGATGACTATGATCCGCCAATGTGATATGGCCGTGAAAAAAGCTAATGTGGTCTTGGGATGCATCAGGCGAGGTATTTCCAGTAGAGATAAGGAGGTGTTAGTACTGTTATACAAGGCACTGGTGAGACCTCATCTGGAATATTGTGTGCAGTTCTGGTCTCCCATGTTTAAGAAAGATGAATTCAAACTGGAACAAGTACAGAGAAGGGCTACTAGGATGATACGAGGAATGGAAAACCTGTCCTATGAAAGGAGACTCAAAGAGCTTGGCTTGTTTAGCCTAACCAAAAGAAGACTGAGGGGAGATATGATTGCTCTCTATAAATATATCGGAGGCATAAATCCCACAGATGGAGAAGAATTATTATTATTTAAGCTCAGTACTAATGTGGACACAAGAACAAATGGATATAAACTGGCCATCAGGAAGTTTAGACTAGAAATTAGACGAAGGTTTCTAACCATCAGAGAAGTGAAGTTTTGGAACAGCCTTCCAAGGGAAGCAGTGGGGGCAAAAAACGTATATGGCTTCAAGACTAAGCTTAATAAGTTTACGGAAGGGATGATATGATGGGATAGCCTAATTTTGGCAATTAACTGATCTTCAACTATTAACGGTAGATATGCCTAATGGCCTGTGATGGGAAGTTAGATGAGGTGGGATCTGAGTTACTACAGAGAATTCTTTCCTGGGTGTCTGGCTGGTGAGTCTTGCCCACATGCTCAGGGTTTAGCTGATCGCCATATTTGGGGTCGGGAAGGAATTTTCCTCCAGGGCAGATTAGCAGAGGCCCTGTGGGGGGGGAGGGGGTTTGCCTTCCTCTGCAGCGTGGGGCACGGGTTACTTGCTGGAGGATTCTCTGCATCTTAAAGTCTTTAAATCACAATTTGAGAACTTCAATAGCTCAGACATAGATTAGAGGTTTGTTACAGGAGTGGGTGAGTGAGATTCTGTGGCCTGCATTGTGCAGGAAATCAGACTAAACTATCATAATGGTCCCTTCTGACCTTAAAGTCTATGATTTTTGTTGTGTGGCTTTGGGCGCTGAAGCATGGTGGCATGACTGTCCTACTCCTACTGTCACACAAGTATTTCTAATCTGTTCTTAGTGCACTACCCACTCCTGGTGACAAGAGAAGGGGTTTGGGGGGATGAAGGACTCTGAGCATCATGTCCGAAGGATAGCCATGAAGTCAAAATATGTCTCCAAAGAGCCTATTATACAGGGGAAAAAAAGTCCCCCAATCCTTTTTTTGGCTATAAGGACTCTGAATCCAATTACACTAACCCCACTCACAGTTCCAAGATAAACTTCAGAATCACCATTCATCAGAAGCTGATGGAAGGTATAGTAGCTAAGAAGAATCCTTGTGTTAGCTACACAATAGCTTTGCTTCAATTCCAACAGCTGTTGATATTATGGTCTGCTTGTTGAGAGTTTTGTGGTATTTTGCGGCAGATATAAATCCAGTCATGCTGCTTAATTGAATGAATTTTTCAATGTCTCATGCAGGAGTTGTATCTTTCAAATAATGGGTCCCATTGTAATTAGTGGGAGCACTGGGTAGGAAGAATGAATTATTTCTTTAGACTTTAAGAGGTTGTTTTTTTTTAAAATCAAACCTTAAAATATGTGCAATGTCATGTCTTCTATGACATGCATCTGGCACTCGAGAGGAAGGGAGACTGTCCAGTCAGGAGCAGAGCAGACTCGTCCAAGCCAGTTCTTTCAGCGGCAATAGGCAGACCATGTCAGTTGTATGCACACTGAGGATTTTGTTACTGATTCCATCTACTATTCTTCTGTTTATTTCTCTGATTCCAGCAACTTAATTTGTGTTTCCGGCAATTGTTTGTTTGCTTTGTGCAGTGGTAGTTATTTTAGCCTAAATATTTTCTATATTCTGTCAAGTGTCCAATTTATTTTTGTTTCATGCAATTTCCTGTTGCAGTCAGTATTTTTCCAAATAATGGTTCTCCAGAGAATTGCTTCATGTAAGCATCCCACAACGCTTGCTCAGGCAAAACTCAACCCTCCTCTTGACTTCACAGGGAGTTTTTCCTAGTTTAAGGACTTAAAAAGCAAAGCCATGTCATCTACAAAGAGTGAGTTAATTCTTCCTCATTAAAAAAGAAAATTCTATCTAGATGTAATGCTACCATTGAGAGGCACTCCGGCGGGAATTGAGTAACCATGGAGTGGTGGTGTTATACCTTTGCTCTTCTTTACCTCCTCCTTCTATTGCTTGCTAGGCTCACTTTGTGTCATGTATCAAATTAGACTGGAATCTCTTTGAGATAGGGTCCTTATCTTTCTGTTTCTTCTGTAAAGTGCCTAGAATACTTTTGGGTGCTATAAAAATAATAAATACTGCAAAATTTGACCAAAACTGAATATAGGTGGCTGGGACTTCATTATCCTTTGCCTTTTTCAATGTGAAGATACTCTTCTCCCTAAACAATTCTCTTTTGTTCTTAGCATGCCAAACTCTGGTGAGTCATTGAATTCCTGCATTTCTTTCGGAAGCCTGATTTGGAAATTCACATTTATGTACTCCCTTGTTACAGTAAAATGGCACTTTAGCACACTTTCCAAGAAACTTTATCCGCAACTGAGAAATAGACATAAAAGCACTAGACCAAATTTTAAATCCTAAAGAACAGGAATTCTAATGGACGTAAGATACAGCCTTCTGGTTTGCACTCTAATAGGCTTCCTAAACTTATACAATTAATTTGTCTCTTGCTGGAAAATGAGACTGATGACTAGATACTACTTTCTTTGTAAAAGCCTTTGTAAAAGTTTTCAGTGTGAGGACAATGATGAAATGATTATGGAAGGGAAGTTCAGCAGTTTGTTCCCCAACTCCTATAAATAAGGTCATCAGCTTCTCCAAAGGGAATAGAATTGGCAGGAGTTTCACTGAGAACTGCTGGAATATAGTATTTGTTCATCTCCTTTTACATGGTTTACCAAGCAAAATCTGGTAACTGAAGGAAATTGACTTGTCCGTCAGCATCATCACATCTGTTATAGAATATTTATTGCAGAGGTGTCAGTCAAGGCAAATGGCAACTTACCTCTGAAAAGTTGGTGGAAGGAGAGAAATTAACATTTGAAGTGTGTGTTTTTTAAAAACTGCCCATCTTGTCTTTATTCTGTCTGAAGTCTGGATTCTTTTTTTTTTTTTTTTTTTTTTAAAGGATCTGATTTATCATTATATGGCTTCAGCAGAAGTGTTTGTAAGATTTACTCTCCTTAAACTGTTACAGAAAAATGTAAACATGTGTAACTCACTATAGCCAGGAAAAAATGAGCATAGAATCCAAGCACTGTCAGCAAGATGTTTAGTAGATTAAAAAGAGAACCATGGAAAGGAGGCAAGCGGGTTGAGCTGCCATCTGTATTTGCCTCACTGCTGCAAGTGAACAAAGTAGCTGAAGCTTGTGAAATCTGAACTTTTTAAGGGAAAATTAATATAACTGAGCTTTATTTACTAGCTTCATCACTGATAAAGAAGTTCTGTGGTGCTTATTACTTCAAAAACAGCAAACATCATTCTGGGACCTAATAGCAGGAGCTAAAAAGACATGAGAAGTAATTCTTCCACTCTGCTCAGCACTGATAAGGCCTCAGCTGGAATCTCATGTCCAGTTCTGAGCACTGCACTTTGGGAAAGATGTGGACAAATTGGAGAACGTCCATAAGAGGGCAACTAAAATGATTAAAGGTCTAGAAAACATGATCTACGAGGAAAGATTGAAAAAAAATTGGTTTGTTTAGTCTGGAGAAGAGAAGACTGAGGGAGGACATAAGTCTTCAAGTACATAAAGGGTTGTTATAAAGGGGATGGTGATAAATTATTCTCATTAACCACCGAGGACAGGACAAGAAGTAATGGGCTTAAATTGCAGCGAGAAAGATTTAGGTTAGACACAAGCAAAAGCTTCCTAACTGTCAGGGTGGTTAAGCACTGGAACAAATTTCCTGTCAAAGATGGTCTAGATCAGTGCTAATCAAAGTGGTGGTCCACGGACCGGTGCCGGTCCGTGCGCACATTGGAAAAAAAAATGCCAGTCCCCCACATCAGATAGCTTGAGAAGCACTGGTCTAGATAATATTTAGTCCTGTCGTGAGTGCAGGGGACTGGATTAGATGACCTATCGAGGTCCCTTCCAGTCCTGCATTTCTATGATTCCATGACAGAACAAAGAGTGACCAACATCTACTGCATCATGCTACCTAAGATGCCCTGGTAATTTCCTCTGCTAAGTATAGGGAAATACTGGAATGTCTCAGACACCATGGTGCTGACTATTAAATGCGGCCTGTGGTATGACCTTGTTAGCCTATTTGCAGCCCAGTCTGCTAAAATGGAACTCATTTTACCTTCAAATGCAAGCAGAAGCGTTAAATAAATAGATATGGTTGAGTTCCTGGCTGGATGCAAGAGAGAAGTTTCAGAATCACATTCTGTAAAAACTGAATAATAATCTTTCCATTTATTACATCACTGTGTGTTACTCAGTGTGACATATGCTCAACCAATCAGCGTTTTCATAATGAAGGGCTAGATTCACAAAAGGGACTTCACCTTACCGCCACCCAGAATCAGACCCAACTGGGACTCTCAAAACCCAGCTCAGCTGCTGCCTGTAGACGCCTAAATTTTTGTACTAAAAGTTCTCTGGGCACCTGTGTTTCTGCCTCTGCCAGATGCCTGAGCCTCAGAGCGATGCCCAAACCAGAAGGTAGGTGGTCCTCCGAAGAACATACCTTCCAGATCAGGGCCCTGTACACAAAATGGCCAGGAGAGGCAAGAGGTGGAGGAGGAGAACTTCCTCATAACTTTCAGCCCAGTAGCTAGGGTACTCACTTGGGACCCCCACTTCAAGTCCCCCCCTTCCACCTGACAGGGAGAAGGGATTTGAACAGGGATCTGCCACCTCTCAGGTGAACGCCCTAGTCTTTAGGCTATGGAACATTCTGAGGTGGGGCTCCCTGTCTCCTGTTGAACCTGTTCCGCTGTGGATAACTAAATAAGAAATTCATTGGAGCAGGGGCATTGGACCCTGGGTGTCTCACCTCACAGGTCAGGGTGCTCTAACCAGCAGATGACAGAGCCATTCTCATGCCCGCTCGCTTTGATCCAGTGATGCCCAGACTTAGGTGCCTATCTCTAAGAGAGGGAGTGAGGCTTAGCACACAACCCTTGGCTTGGCATCTCCCATTGGCTATCTTAGGTGAGGTGCCTCCTGGCATGCTGCCTTTTGTGAAACCCATTCTGAGGCATCTAGCTCTCCCCATTCATTGTACAGGGAGCCAGGCTTTGTGAATCCCAGCGATTTTTCTAGGTGCCTAAAAGTTAGGTGTGGTGATGCTGAGCATCACTGCACCTGTGTCCTTGTGAACCTAGCTCAAAATATCCCTTGTTCAACAAAAGGTTCATAAGACCAAATCTTCAGCAACTGTTGCAACAGGATCCAAAGCAAAATTTGTATGAACCAAACCTGGACTGGGGAATCTCATGATTAACTAGTGTGCGTGCAATTAAATGGTTTGTGAGCGCAACAAGTGCATGTCTGTTGTTCGTTAGACGTGGCACCTGGAGCTCAAAACATGTCCTCAATCTATTTTAAAGAGTGCTAGGTAGAAGTAGAGCAATAATTGCAGAGTATAAATTACAAGTACTTACATGCAACTACCGTTGTAAAAGGCAGCTGTGCCTCAAAAGAATAGTTGAAATCACTGATGATGGTTCCAAGAATGAAGTGAATTATGAAGATGAGGAGCATGATGAGTAAAATTATATTGTCACGTGTTCATAGCACAAAGTCAGTTTTAGGGGGTAATATGGGTACTAACATGCCAGCAATAAATATCCCAAAAAAGGATGATAGCTGTCACCAAAGTGAAAGGGAATTTTTGTTCACATAATCCTGTAAAAAGACACTTAAATGTATTCTCTTCACAGGTGGAGATAATTATTGGTGGATCAGGGTTCTCCTCGGATAATCCTTCTTGATTTGATTTTCTTGTTTTATTCCTAACAATCTAGGAGATAGTCATTCTGTTTTATGAAAGAGATGTTGTTTTTCACTCCCGAATATAGTAAAATGGATTACTCCATGTCAAATTGACTTGGCTTTGGTTTCACACATCAGAGAGATGTACGAGTCAGATGAGATACCTGCTATTAATTATATAGCATACTGTATTGGACGCAAAATAGAAGCAGCTGTCAAAAATAAATATTGCAGTATATATGCTTATTTGGTTGAACAGTAACCACTCAGATTATGTACAGGTAATATAAGTAAAGGGAGACTGCCTAGTAATTTGGGTGAGTTGAGATTGTGTATTCCCTTATGGTAAAATTTTACCACCTTTCTATAGAATTTTTTAATTAACCTATAGAATTCGAACGCAGGGTTATAATTCTCTGCTAAGTTCTGTAGGACTATTTAATAGAGAATGATATTGCGTTGTTTTTAGAGTAATTTCTTTAGAAACTCATTTAATTTCTGTAGAAACCTGATGATTTCATATCTATTCAGCTCTGTGGACCTTTTTTCTATATAAGGGTTTCACAAAACATTTTTGTGAGTAGAAAAACTTTTTTTTTATTCAGACTTGGTTTCTGTTTCTGCAGAATAATCTTTTAACCCACTAAAAGAATATAAATCCCATTTCATAACACCCAAACTGATTGTGTTGTATATTATAATCTGAATGTGATAAAAGTTTAAGGCTAATTGACAGTTAATAATCAAGCAGCATGTATCCACACTTGGGACAACTGAATTAAACATGTTATGCTAGCAAATTATTATCTCAGGAAAGAAGCATTGTCCAAAGCAGGAAACTGGAACCCGGGATCTTTCTAGATTCTATTCTCATTTCCACCAGTAATGTTACGTATCTTTAGGTAACTCACCCTCTTTGTTCCTCCATTTATCCACCTTACCATGAAATGACAGCACTTCCTAACTTCGCACAGGGCTTTACGGGTTCATTAATGTTGTGGAAGCACTCTGAGATCCTCAGATGAAATAAACTACGTTATATAAATCTGCCCCGAGAACCAGAAAGTGAAGTTTACTGTGGACAGAACATGTCTAAACGGTCTGGATTTAGCTAATAATAGTAATGAAGTCTATCATCTTGTGACTGGATTTGTTATTGGCTGAAACAGCTCACTTTCATAGGCAAGCCTAAAATTGGGTCATTTGCAGTCCATGTGTCATCAGTGTGGATTTAACTGGAAACAGAATTCTGCCCATTGTATTGCAAATTAACTTTTAAAACTAATTTGACTTTATTGGCAAGATGTGGAGAAGGGTCCCATACAATAATCAATTAAAAAAAAAATAAGGCCATCCCCACTGTCCCAGCCCACTTCCCTAATGGAAAGGAGTATTGTTGGCTTTATTCTTGAAAGATGATATCACAGTAACACAGATGTTTAGCAAAAACCTTGCATGCAATACATAGAGCATGTTCATATGAAATGTTGCCAGTCCAAAATCAGAAGCTGTCCATAAAGTGATAAATTAGTTAATAAAGCGAAGTAGCAGCCCAAAATTAGTATAACTGGAAATGAATCCCAAAATTGTGCTGAATTCATTGATTCTGTACTTTGTAATTCTTGTCTGTGTTACATGACCCTTCTCTCCCCATTCAAACTACTTCCATCCATGAGCTTCTACCATTCAGTTTCCATCACTAAAGTGGAAAAGATTGGCTATTATGAATGTTTTCCTGTCTTTATTTTTCTGGCTATGTTTCATGTTTCCACAGTATTTTGTACCATTTTTCTCCAATTCTGACACTTCAAGTGCAAGTGGAAACTGACAATGAAATACAAATTTAGTAATAGCTCATATAGCTTCACTCAGAATATTTGCCCTTCTTGCTTTTCATTGTGCTCTCAAAATTTAAAGAACAGCAGTACTTCATCTCGACTAAAACTGTAAGCCTTTCCTGGATGTTAAGTCAAACCAGCAATCTATCATTCATTCTGTTGATCTGTAAACTGTACAGATGTTGTGAGGTAAAGTACTGAAAGTGCAATTTTTTTACCTGCAAATATTGTCATAAATCATTTCATTTTCCTTTGAGATCTTTGGGATGTTTTCTTCCACAAAAAAGTAATGTACATCTCCTCTGTTGTTGTATCAATGCTGGTCTTCTGCCTTTTTGTAAGGGGACTGTTGCCCCCTTACTGACATTCAGTGGGGGTGTTTTGGTTTTTTAGCTCCCAGTACTAAAAAGGGGGAAGGGTTGATGGGGAATCAGGACCCTGAGACTGACAGCCCCCAGGAACAATGGGGAGAGGCCAATGCTCCAGGTCAGCCTGAATGACAGGGCGAGCAGGCTAATCAAGGAGTCAGGAGGCCAGGGAAGTCCCGTCCTCCATGTGAGCTGGATTTGCCTGGGTCAGACAGAGTGGGGCTGAGCTAAGGAGAAAGCTGGGGCCCGAGCTAAGCTGGGGAGCAGAGCTGGGCAAGATTCAGAGGGACCAGAAAAGCAGCCCAGAGAGAGCAGACCCTGTCCTGGGAGCAGAGCTGCAGCCCCAAAGCCAGAGGCACAGTCCAGAGAGAGCAGATTTGCCCTGGGAGCAGACTTGCCCTGGGAGCAGAGCTGCAGCAACCAGAGCCAGAGGGGCCAGGAAAACAGCCCAGGAAGCAGGTCAGTGGTGGGAGCAGAGTCACAGAAGCATCCTGCAGAGCAGACCTGTCCTAGGAGCAGAGCTGCAGCAACCAGAGCCAGAGGGGCCAAAGAAGCAGCCCAGGGAGCTGGAGGCAGAGCAGCAGCAGCAGTGCAGAGACAGAGTGGTGGAGCTGGGGCTGGAGCAGTCGGGAGCTGGGTGTGGTGAGCAGCTGCGGAGAGCAAGGGGGGGACCCTGGGCAGCAGGCCCAGCACAGGGAGACGCCTCAGCCAAGGGGCTCTGCAGGCCAAGGCTTGGATCTTAACCCCGACAGGGCGGGGGTGACACTGGGAAGAAGGGTCCTACCACTCAGAGCCTGAGAGCATGTGGCCACCACCAGAGCGAGTGTCCAACCCACAGCATCCCTACAGCACGGCCAGGGCCTGAGAAGAAGGTCTGGGACTTACAAGGAACAGACTGTGAACTGCCCTGACATTCCAGAGACGCTGTTTGTGATGTTCCCTGCCGCAGAGCAGGTTGATGTGTTTCCTTTAACCTTTCCCATTGTTCCTTATTCTTTTTAAAATTAATTGTTGATTAAATAACTTGCATTTGCTTTAATTTGTATGTAATGGTCAGTGGGTCAGACAAGTGCCCAGTGCAGAGAGAGTACCCCGGAGTGGGGACACCCTAGCCCCGTCCTAGGTGACCACAGCAGGGTTGGGGGTCAAGCCCCCCAGGAATCCTGGGCCCAGCCTTGTTGGGGATACGAGGACTCTGCCAGACAGGAGAGTGGAAGGGGAGTCCTCAAGGGCAGGAAGGCCACTGGGTAAAGGAAGTGGGAGCGAGGATTCAGATCCTTTCGCTAGCCCACTTCACCGGGGTAGTGCAGAAGCTAGGACTATTCCCCCGTTTACATTTTATTGTGAAATATTTAAGAGTGAAAGTGTTTGGTTGCCATAAAAGAAGGATTTATAGCCCCTTTGCTTAACAGAGGACTGAAGCTTTGGAGCTGAAATGGCCAGTGTATCACACAGAAAGATGTTTTCAGTTGTAGATAATAAATTCTGCATCTGGAAGAAGCAGTCAAGCAATGCTACTCACTTCATAATAGCTTTCTTATAACATTCAAAGCTGTTTTCGAGAGTAGTTGACATAAAGCAGCCAAATAAAACAAACTGTTAATCAAATAAGATGTAGTGAGGAAGCACAACAAACGTGGTTAAACAAATCACAGTGGTAATTTGTTAATTCACAAATTGAATATAAGCTTGCAAAGCTCCACAGAGAATCTCTTAGGCCCGGGGAACTGTGCAGCTCCAGTACTAGATTGTGATCACACAATTCTCTCATTTTGTGCAGTATGATGACTCCTAAGAAGTCTTCTGTCTAAAATACAGTAATTGTTGTATCATTGCCCACATCCCTGCTTGCAAACAACACAATCTCCTCTTCACACGATTAAAAAATTACATTAAAAAAAGTAACACAACTCCAAATTCTGTGTCACCAGAGAGCCCAGAAAGTGAGAGCCACTGAATGTAGTAACAGTTAATCTCAGTGACTGCTTTTGGAAATACTGGGCCATGGCACTTCATTAATTTCTCTTATTTGCCACCTAGTGCCAAGCACCTATTGTGCATGATGCCTGCCAGAAAGCCTTCAGCATACCTTTTGGTGCCTCTGCTGTGTTTTTATACATGCTGAGGTGCCTTTCATTTCTCCAGGCCTTCTTCATTCATTTAGATCCATTGCAAACTGTATGCTCAGCAACTGGGTCCTTGATTCTTAAACACATACTTCTTGTCCAGCAAATTGGTCCTGAAGGTTAACAGATCCCGTCTGTTTACTCAAACCTATGCATAACTAAAGATTTGAGGTACCTTGTATCTATATGACTTGTTGCAGCATCTCTTAATTCCCTTGCATTATTATGATATTTGGGGTTAATCTGGTGAGGGTCTGCTTGCTGCTTATCATTTTTGTTAATTGTAAAGATGCCCAGATGCTTGTGCATGTCTTCTAAATGAAAATGATTATGCTTTTCTTCCTTCATTTTGCTTTTTTAAATAAATCCTCTGCATTAGCTGTCAACCCTCTGCTGCACGATTGGTTCAGATTTGAACTTGATCATAGAACTGTATCGGGAATTCCTAGCCAACAAACCAAAAAAACTTAATACACTGAAACACTTTTTCTTGATCCATCATGTCAACCATATTTTTCTCTTCCCTATCTAGGGCTGCACTATACTTCAGCTGACATCTTCAACTGAGACCTCCTCTTATGTTTCTGATGAGTTGTACAATGCAGTTCAAACACACTGCACTGGAAATAATTACTGTATTGTTCTAATCATTCATACTTGCTTAATGCTTCAGAGGACTAAATCTATTTGCAAGTGTAGATAACTATGTATTGGCTATGTCCTGAATATGTTGTGGTGGTGTAGCCATGTTGGTCCCAGGATATTAGAGACAGGGTGAGTGAGGTAATATCTTTTACTTCAGTTGATGAGACAGACAAGCTTTCAAGCTTACACAGAGCTCTTCTTCAGGTCCGGTAAGCTTGAAAACCTCTCTCTCTGACCTACTGAAGTTGATCCAATTCAAGATATTACCTCACCCACCTTGTCTCTCTATATAATGGATACTGTATTTCCCATAAAACCTATACTTCATTTCCAGATTTTTTTTTTAATTTTTATTAAAAGCATCTCTCCCTGTTGGTCAAACTGGTTAGAAACAGAGTGAAATTGGTGTTTGTTCATGATCCTCGTGGGGAGGGGGGTGGCGGCTCACTGTAACTTTAATTATGTTTTCAGGTAAAGTTCATGTGGCTAAAATCCTATTTAATTTGTTGGAAATTCAAGAACTAATATATTTCAACACAACAGAATCGAAGCTGAGCAAAAAACCTCATCAGTTTTTTTTAATCTTTCCTGTTAAAATTTTTCATCACTGATTTCATTCCCTTATCAGGACTAAAATATAAAACACGGCTTGCGAACAAATATAGCACTTGGGTTTGGGCCAGAATTTCTTTTACGGGATAAACTTTTGTCTGAAATGAAAGCCAAACAGCTGCTCACAACTTGGGTTTGACAAAGTGATCTAATGCTATTGCCCTGATCTCAAATGTGAAGCTAAACAATTTCTGTGCCAGAGTCTCAGTGCCAATCTCCTGGTCCCAGTTTGTCAGAACAAAGTGTGGTGTTGTTGCAGATCTGGAAGTGAAACCTTTTTGTTTGATTTTTCACGTAATTTAAACTTTAATTGGAGAACCCAAAACTGTTCGGAGACTTTTTCCCCAAGCAAATATATCCTGAGTATTGGTAGGAGAATAAAACCTTTGCAGACCCTTCCCACACCCCCAAAATTCTGTGTCTGCATATACACATCTTTCCTCTTCAAAATGCTATGAAGAAAATATCCCATCTTAGCCATTGTTTTACTTGACTTTCACTTTCTCTCTACTTAGTTATTCTCTTTTCCCAACTTTTTTCTATCCTTGCTCTTCTTCAGTTTTCTTCCCTCTTATCTGTGTCTTTCTTCAGACTTTCCTCATACTGCCCTTTTACTTTCCTAGCCTTTGGTGAGTGAATTTTAGTTCTGATAAGCAAGGTTTAGGCATCTGAGCCAGATGTAATGCTGGCAGGTGCTGTGAGAGCTTGTCATTGTAGGTCTGCCAGTCCATCTTAGTTGCTCTCATGCTGCAGCACTGGGACTGTTTTCTGAGCACAGGCTGCCAATTGCACTGCATTGTAACAAATTATGTCTGATTTTTATTGTGTAAAGGTTTTTCCATGAGGAACTTGAATGAGACCACAAATCAAACTTGCAACCAGGTCTCTAGCACTGAAAGGTTTGTTAGTACATTAACTTGCGAAGCCACCTGGCCCTAAAGACACTACAGTCTTCAGGAAAGAGCTTAATTTGGAACAATGCAGCCATGTTAATATTAGCAAATGGGTTTTGTAAAGATGTTTTGATGAGAATTATTGCATACAGTAGGTTTCAGAATAGCAGCCGTGTTAGTCTGTATTCGCAAAAAGAAAAGAAGTACTTGTGGCACCTTAGAGACTAACAAATTTATTAGAGCATAAGCTTTCGTGATGAAGTGAGCTGTAGCTCACGAAAGCTTATGCTCTAATAAATTTGTTAGTCTCTAAGGTGCCACAAGTACTTCTTTTCTTTTTGCATACAGTAGAAAACCAGGAGTTGATATATCTGCAGTAGAAGGCCTTGCAATAATTTTTCCATGTAGATGAATTCCTTTATTCCAGTTACATTATTTTTGAAGATTACAAAAATAAAGTATTCTGGCTCAACAGTTGGTCTCAGAAAATGAACTTAGACCTGTGGTAGCTCATTTAAGAACGTTGTAATGTCACACTGCCAAGAAGCGAGTCTCTCTCTGGTGCTACACCATTGGCAGCATATCCCCATGAACCTTCTCAGCCACATACAGTGGAGTCACATCTTATGCGGGGGTTAGGTTCTAAAGTCAGCGTGTAAGGTGAAAATCGCATATAGTCAAAATTACCCCTGAAAATCTCTTAAGTCGCCCATAAAGTACAGTACACTGTACATGGTTTTGTGTATACAACCCTGTATAGTAATATGTATAATGTATACAGTAATGTACAGTATATAATAGAGTACATATGCAAAATGAAAAGGAGTACTTGTGGCACCTTAGAGACCAACAAATTTATTAGAGCATAAGCTTTCGTGAGCTACAGCTCACTTCATTGGATGAGCTGTAGCTCACGAAAGCTTATGCTCAAATAAATTTGTTAGTCTCTAAGGTGCCACAAGTACTCCTTTTCTTTTTGCGAATACACACTAACACGGCTGCTACTCTGAAACCTGTCATATGCAAAATATAATTTTACTGTACTGTATTTTTAATTACAGGGGGCAATTACAGGGGGCCGTCAGGGCTTGATGTCAATCCAGGAGACGGAGGTGATGGAGAGTGAGTCGTAGACAAAGTGGTTGGCTCTGGTTCAGCTCGAGAAGTTGATTGCATAGGCTTATCTGCTGCTGGTTGTTTTTCCTTGAAAAACATGGTGATCGGCAACTGTCGCTGTTGTCTCTTGAGCTGCTCAAACATTTCTTGATACGATCTTAAATCATCTGTAATACTACGTGTGATTTTGAGACTTCGTTCCATAGAGGGATTGTATTCAGAAATTAAATCATTCAAGTGTTTCGCTGCTTGGAACACTTCAGCAAATTTATGAAGATTCCAACTTGCTGGCTCTTCCTGTTTGTCGTCATCATCTTCGTCTTCTGTAGACAATTTTATCAGTTCCTCTAACTCTTCGTTAGTCAATGTTTCTCTGTGGCCCTCAATTAATTCTTCAGTTTCTTCCTCAAGGATGTCGACAAAGCCATCACCACCCACTTGCCTGACCACCTGAACAATGCATTTCAATTCTCTGTCAATGGTCGGGAAACCCTTAAAATCATTCATACATTCTTTCCATAGGTTTCGCCAAATGCATTGACTGTTTCAGGCTTGATTGCATCCATTGCCTGTTTAATATAAGTGATGCAATCGGTAATGTTGAAGGACTTCCAACACATTAAGATTGCGATCAGCATCCATAGCGCTACATATCCATGAGAACATAAACCTTGTGTACGTGGCCTTGAAACAGCAAATCTCGCCTTGGTCGAGAGGTTGGAGGATGGAGGTGGTATTGGGGGGGGAGAAGGACGAATTCAATGTCGCAAACCGGAGTGCCGCAGCTTGGCCAGGAGCATTGTCTACAATCAGCAACACTTTAAAGTCAAGTCCTTTCTCTTCGAGGTACCGCTTGACCTCCGGAATGAAACACTTGTGGAACCAATCCAGAAATAATGCTGCCGTCACCCAAGCCTTTTTATTTGATTGCCAGAACACAGGCAGGAGATTTTTGTTCTTGCCTTTTAGGGCACGGGGATTTGCAGCCCTGTAGAGCAAGCCTGGCTTTATTAAATGCCCAGCCGCATTGCCACAAAACAACACAGTCACATGGTCTTTACCTGCTTTGAAGTCAGGGGCTTGTCTTTCTGATTTCAAAGTATAAGTGCGGTTGGGCATTTTTTTCCAGAAGAGCCCAGTCTCGTCAGCATTAAAAACTTGTTCCGGAAGATAGCCCTTTTCTTCTATGATTTTCTTTAATTGTTCGGGGTAGACTTTTGCTGCCTCTTCACTGGCAAATGCAGCTTCACTGGTAGTTGCACTTTTTTGAGGTTGAAGTGGTTCCTAAAACTATTAAACCAACCTTGACTGGCTCTGAATTCCTTCTCCTCAGAAGGCTGTCCCTCTTCGGTAGGAGGTTTGAACAGTGTATAAAGGCTAAGAGCCTTTTCTCGCAATGTGTTGCCATTGATAGGCACATGTTTATGGTTCATTTCTTCCAGCCATAAGTTTAATGCCTTTTCAGTCTTCACTAAAGTCTTATCACGCACCTGGCTCATCACCTTAGCACTTATTGGAGCACTTGATGCCACGGCTTGACGAATTTCTCTCTCTTGAATCTTGAAGGCACGGGATGCTAGATTCGTTGCGGCCATATTTACACACCACATTGGAGACCGATATACCATCTCTCAATAAGTCCAACACAGCCAATTTTTCATCCAGCTTTGGAACAGATCACTGTTTCTTAGATTGAGCACCAGATGAAGTAGTTGGCTTGCGTTTAGGGGCAATGTTGTACAAAAAATATGTACAGTATCTTTAAACAGTAGAATCACACTCAGCGTGGCGAGATGCTCATACTGTGAGAGGCACAAGGGAACTGAGACCAACTGAGGGAACAGCAGATTCACGTCTCCCATCTCACGCTCATTCTGGAGCATATGCTTATTGAGTGGAATGGTGGGCAGAATCGCCCGCACTATTTACAAGTATCTTGTTCTTTTTTTTTTGCCGAGCGCGTATAGTTGAATTCGTGTAAGTTAAATGTGCGTATGATACGACTCACCTGTACTGTGTATCTGCAAAATACACTGTTTGATACTCGCATTGCACAAAAGGTTTCGATTTCCAAAGAATCTAAAAATAAATTATTGCGTACACATTGAGACGAAATGTGTAGCTGGAATACAGCTATCTTTTTAGTTTCTGCAAGATTTATTACAAATGAAGTAGCAAAAGGTGGGGGGAATTTAAATTGTGGCCAAAATCTGCACCTTGGTTTAATAAGCTGTTGTTAACAGAAGGAAGGAGTACTTTCCTGGAATAGTTTGCAGGAATTGAGTTTCGTTTCCAAATATTTGCTAAAAATACTTCACGTAGCTCTGTTACCATTGTAATTGCAGACATAAATTTGCATTGAATCATGCATTATTTTAATAGTGAAAATAATTTGCCACTGGAACAATTTACCAAGGGTTGTGGTGGAGTTTCCATGACAGGATATTTTAAAATCAAGATATGCTCTAGTTCACGCACTGCTCTTGGACTGCAATCAGGGATCAAACAGCAGGTCAAACTAGATGATTGTGATATCTTGCTCAAGGCACCCAAAACTGTGAGCCATTGTCACCCCCCTTCCTCAGCAAGTGAGAGTTCTACTGCAGCCAAGGTGCCTGTCAGCTCTGTGACACATCAGCCTGACTGTTCTTTAGGAATCTGCCGGTCTAAACCTTGCCTTGTAGGTAACAGTCAGTGAACACAAGTTCCCTCACAGGCATCTTTCTGCAGTGCCCAGTCCCTCTTGCTGCTTCCAAAGAGACAGAGCACATGCCAGCCTGTCAAGTTAGCTGAAGACTCTCACTTCACTTTAATACACAGCACTGAGCGCGTGTTGTAATAAAACAAGAACAGGTTTATTAACAAAGAACAGAGATTTCAGTGATACTAAGCAAGAGAAAAAGAGACGGATATGGTTACAAATAAAATATGATTTCCAGTGACTAAGTTAAATTTAGCAAGTTACAATCTGTGCCTAAGCAGTTTTCTTTCTCGCATCAAGTTGCAAAGGGATCCGACATTCACCGAACCAAAGGGTGCTGTTCCCTTTATTCCCTAACTCAGAGGTGGGAAAACTATGGCCCGTGGGACCCTCCTGTCTGGCCCCTGAGCTCCTGGCCCGGGAGGCTAGCCCCAGGCCCCTCCCCCACAGCCTCAGCTCACTGCGCCGCTGGCGCAATGCTCTGGGCAGTGGGGCTGCGAGCTCTTGCTGGGCAGCACAGCTGCAGAGCTGCAGCCTGACCCGGCGCTCTGTGCTGCGCGGTGGCGTGGCTGGTTCCAGCTGGGCTGCCTGTCCTGGTGCTCTTGCCGCTAGCCACTGGTGCTCCAGGCAGCGCAGTAAGGGGGCAGGGAGCAGGGGGGCTGGATAGAGGGCAGGGGAGTTCAGGGTGGTGGTCAGGGGGTGGGGGTGATAGAGGTTGGGGCGGTCAGAAGATGAGGAACGGGGGGCTGAATGGGGGCAGGGGTCCCGGGGGACAGTCAGGAAGGAGAGGGAGGGTTGGATGGGGAGAAGGGGGCAGTCAGGGGCAGGGGGCCATCAGGGGACAGGGAGGGGTGGATGGGGCAGGATCCTGGGGGGGCTACCAGGGGACAGGGAATGGGGGGGTTGGATGGGGCAGGAGTCCTGGGGGAGGCCGTCATGGGGCAAGAAGCGGGGGGGGGTGGATAAGGGGCGGAGTCCCTGCCATACCTGGCTGTTTGAGGAGGCACAGTGTCCTCTAACTGGCCCTCCATACAATTTCGGAAACCTGATGTGGTTCTCAGGCCAAAAAGTTTGCCCGCCCCTGCCCTAACTTATGGATAACTAAAATGCCTTTGGGCTCCCTGAAAATTACCCAAAGTCTATTGTCTCTGTCTCCAAAGCCAGGAAGGATTTCTGAGGTGCAGATGCTCTTCTGGTGCCTTCTGGTGTTTCACATCTATGGAATAGTCTACTACTTTTAGTGTAAATTCATAGATTTTAGGGTCAGAAGCAACCAGTAGATCATCTAGTCTGACCTCCTGTATCACACAGGCCACAAAATGTCATTGTGACTCCTGTAATGAGCCTAATAACTTGTGGTAGACTAAAGCAGATCTTCCAGAAAGGCCTCCAGTCTTGATTTGAAGACTTCAAAACATGGAAAATCTACCACTTCCTTAGTAGCTTATTCCAATGGATAATAAATCATGCCTTATTTCTAATTTGAATTTGTCTGGTTTCAACTTCCAACCATCTCTTTTTATGGCATTCTTTGCTATGTCAAAGTGCCCTTTCGTACCCAGAATTTTCTTCCTATATTGAAGGAGGTGGGAGGGGTTGGAATGAGAGTGAGTTTGTGGAAATTCCTGCACTGCATACAAAAGTCAGTTGATTCCTGGAAGTAGAAAGCAATTACAAAATCAGAGTTTGGAGATAGTAACCATCAAGTAATGGTGTTTGAAAATGTATCTACCAATACAACAACTATCCAGCTTTGAGGGAAAGGTTTGCCATAGGTCTGATGTATTCCTCCTGATTTGTGATCCGCTCTGAGGGGAACACCTTTCTCATTGCCAATATGGTAATAATGCTTCTGGAACCTACGGTTTTCTTTCCCCAGACTTCACTTGGTTCTCTGGTAACGGAAGCCTATACCAGAACATCGGCAACTTTATGTGAACATGTATGTGAAGGCAGAGCAGAAAATGGTGTGTGTTTTGTAATTTAAAGTACAATTGAGTTCTTATTCCACATTCCCTTTAAAACACACACACCCCACACATGCAGATACAAGCAAATATTTGATGTTTGTGTTCGTGTTCATTTTAAAACCGTGTGTAAGTTTGCGCATGCAAATTTGGTGCGGCTGCCAAGCAATTGGCAAGGTACAGTGTCTCGGAGTCTGGGCATCCCTGCTATAAATGAGCTGCTTAATATGTCATGAATATTTGAATTTTTGTTTTTAAATCATTTGTTTGTGAAATTGAAATTTGTTTTAAGAGATCTCCCTTGACTAGTACAGCCAATATTGCACATTTGTTTAGTAAACTCTTCAAAATAGATTTATCTTATGTAGCTTCACGCATCAGAATTTCTTGTCTGGTGTTCTATAATCCCAAATAGCTATCACTTTTTCTCCTAAATATCTATCATCTGTGTCCGGTTCTCCACTAAGTGATGAAAGATGTTGGATTCTTCAGTAGATAGTGCTGTAACTTCATTGTATGGTTCATTATACATTTTCTACAGGGTAAACATACTAAAAAAAAACAGCCTTCATTACTCATATTTTAACCAGAGCAAGACCTTAGATTTATTTGTAGTATTTTTGTGTTCATTAATAAATTGATAAACTTAATCTGTTATGATTTGTATATCTTCTACTTAAATTTCATAAGCCTCATCAAAAACTGTTTGCTGCTCATCTCTTGGCGTGATTAGAGAGAGTTCCCAGTCCCCTACAGAATTCTAAACTGACATTATTAATCTTGAAGATGAATTGTTACTGTTTGTGTTGACCTTGTGGATTGGGGGCATGGAAATGTCAAAGGGCTATATTAGTAGAATCACAGCATGTCACTTTAGAGCAAAATTTCTCTCTGACTGGTATTCTCAAATTTCCCTTGACTTATAGGTGCGGTAGCATAACCTGGCACCATCATGTGGTATTGCTAAATCTACATATGGAATAAACTTACCAACTATGGTGCTTCCATTCCATGTGTTACAAACATGGAAGGATTTTTTCTTCCGGAAGGTATATTAGCATTTCCAGAAGCTGTCTAAAACATTTTTGCATGAAACATACATTATTCTTGATCCTTTATTTGAAAGGAGTTAAGGTTCTTACTAGTGATGCTTTTGTGAGGTAACACATGCAAAACATGTTAATTCGTTAAAGGTTAAAATAAATATACTCTGCATGCTGAAGGCATTATGAAGGGATTTTGGAACAGAAAGGAAATGTGAAGTTTTTAATGAATTTTTAAAAGATGTTGAAAATGTGCTATGAAATAGTGCAAGACTGGATGAATTTTGAAACAGGAAAGCTAATTTTGTTAAACATAATTTGTAACATGAATGATAGCTGCTAGTGTTGCCCATGGAACCATCATGGACTTATATTTAGGATAAATCTGGCTGTTTCCCCCAAGCTCTTTATGGTTTGCATTTGCCAGGTTTCTTTTTTAGGGAGCGTAGAGACAAAGAGTATAGAAACGCTTGTCAAAATTCTGTATTGTCCATTGATTGTGTCCTTGAATGTGTTCACACTATATTGAACAGTATTTTTAAATACAAAGAACATGTTTTTTTGGTTTAAGCCTTTATCATATGCGCACTTGTCTATGTAGTTATGGGAATCATTCCGGGGATATGTGAACAATTGCACAATCCCATCTGTTCTCATAAACTGTTGTCATTTTCTCACTGATTGACATGCTGTCACATTGAATAATACTGGAGATTGAACAAGAATATTTTCTCTTGGTGTGAGATTACATGAGGCTAATGCACATAGTATACATTTCCTTAATTATTAAATGGTCTGAAAATGCATCTCTTACCAAAGATGAGTCTAACTTTGTGTCAGTTGCAAGTGCCCCATTAGAGTTTAAAAATATAATTAAATTGACTTAATACCGTAAACTGATAAACAAACTGTATTATCTTACAGATGTTATGGAAATGTCTTGCAGTTCTTGGAGCAATCAGGAAAAAGAATTACATTGTTGCCACTTACTAGAAACATGCTAGCTAGATGGAGTGTTCTTCACATGCATGTACACCTGTTGGCTGTTTGTAAACAAGCTCATAATTGGTATGTGCAATTTTGCTTACTCAACTAGAGCAGTCCTTTGCTTTGTATACTTAAATAAATCCATCAAACCAGAATGACTTTCCAGTGGGTCTTGTGTTGTTTTTGCCACTAAAATTCTATTCTCTACGCACAAATTCTATTTGTGTATGATGAGCAAATATATCAATTTAACCTTGCTTCTGGTTGACCATGTGGTGGTGTTTCAAGTTACTGTGAGAATCAGTCACCCACACAGTGCCCTTGGCACTACAAGTGACATAGTGTTGATGGCACTGTGTGGATGATTGATTCTTATCAAAGCAAGGAGAGCAAACTCCCTCTTATGTACATTATGGGATTTCTGGTCATTTGCTATTGTCATTGTTGATGAGTGTTAAACCATTTCTTCTTGATGTATGGCAGAAAATGCAAGTCTCTTTCATTCCAGACTCAAGATGAAGATGCTATTATGTTTGATTTGCTCCACCCTTGAGACATGGTACAGTGCCACATGAGGCAATGGAATAATATCATAATTATCATATCAATATCATTATCATAATTCATATTGTGCTCTCAAATAACAGAAGTTTGCCAACTGGTGGTGGTAACTGACTTATATTGGCAGAACTTTCCCGGGCACATGTTGAGTCCTGTGGTGATTTGCTTTTGTTCCAAACATCTGTTCCAACTTTTGTTCCAAACCCACTATTTCCACAATACAATGGGCTTCTGACAAATGTAACTCAGAACTATAAATCGATTATTGGACAGAATGGCATTCCTTAGTGCATGCTGAAGTTTATTTTGTGGTATCTGTTTACTGTGGGCATGTCTACACTTAACGGTAGATTGGCACTGCTGCAATCGATGCAGTGAGTACTGATTTAGTGGGTCTGGTGAAGACATGCTAAATCAATGGAAGAGCACTCTCCCATCAATATGTATACTTCACCTCCCTGAGAAGTGTAAAGGTAGTCAACTGAAGACGCTCTCCAGTCAACACAGCGTAGTGTAGCCACTGTGGTAAGTGGATCTAACTATGTCGACTTCAGTTACGTTATTCACGTAACTGAAGTTGCGTAAATTAGATCAATTTACCGCGGTATTGTAGTCCAGCCCTGTGTCTCTACTATAACCAATCTGAAATCATAAGGAGCTCTTATATGAGGATAGCTCTACTTTGGGGTTTGGGCAAGTTATGGATAGTAATAGACCTTTTGGGATAAAACAAGAAGACCTTATATTGATTATTTATTTTTCCTACAGCAGTAGAACCTAGGAGGCCTAGTCATGACACAGGGACCCCAATTGGGCTAGGTTCTGTATCCACATAACAGAAGAATGGTCTCTGCCAAAAAGAGTTTTCAATCTGTTTAATTTTGATCCAAATCTTTTTAAAGGCTTTGAAATGCCCAGATGAATGTTTCTATTTCTCATTTCCCGCTACAATGGTAAGTGGGACTCTGTTCTTGTAAAATTTTCCAGGCCAATTTTGTAGACTTGTAGCAAGGATTTGATAGTTTGCAGGAAGATCTAAACTTTTCAGTATTTATTTTAACAACTTGAGGCTTACCCATTCTTTGACTGAAAAGCTGGATTAATTTTATTATCCGAGTTGTCAGTTGCCCAAGTGCAATGTTAATTAGTGCATTTCTTCTGAATAAGGGAACAGATGATACTGAATAATTCTAAACATGTTACTGCCACGGAAATCAGTTGCATTGGAAGCTACAGACAATAGTTTGTATTTAGTAGTGTTAAATTACTGAATTCAGTTACAAACTGTGAGGGATCTAGGAATCTAAAACTTGCTCCTTGTTTTGGTCTGATAAAAGTAGAATTTGAGGGCCTTGGACCTTGAGGACACACAGCAAAAGCTGGTTTTGGACAGGATTTTTGGAGAGAGCTATTGGTATGTTCCTGGAGAACAATAAGGGTTGGAAAGGTGGTTTCTTGTAGCTGATTTTTGCTTGTTAAAGTGAGTTAATTGTTTCAGTTTGGTTGCTTTTTAATGCTGCTGGGTGCCATGGTGACATTAAAACATCAGTTAAGCATCAGGACACCAAGAACTTTTGTATAGATTTCTTCTTTACTATTATTTAATTCTAAATAATTAAATAATGACATTTGTAACTATGGAAAGTAATGACAGGTTTCAGAGTAGCAGCCGTGTTAGTCTGTATTCGCAAAAAGAAAAGGAGTACTTGTGGCACCTAAGAGACTAACAAATTTATTAGAGCATAAGCTTTCGTGAGCTACAGCTCACTTCATCGGATGCATCGAAAATGCATCCGATGAAGTGAGCTGTAGCTCACGAAAGCTTATGCTCTAATAAATTTGTTAGTCGTTAAGGTGCTACAAGTACTCCTTTTCTTTTTATGGAAAGTAAATTTCCTTTAGGAATACAGTGAATTAATCTGTCATTGCATACACTGTATTTACCTGGTGGGTCAGATGAATGGGGAGGCCATTGTGCTGACAAAGAAACATGAAGCTGTGTGTGTGTGTGTGTGTGTGTGTGTGTGTGTGTGTGTGTGTGTTTAGTTTATCAAAAGTGGGAAAGAGTCCTGTGGCACCTTATAGACTAACAGATGTATTGGAGCATCAGCTTTCGGTGGTGCCACGGGACTCTTTGCCACTTTTACAGATCCAGACTGACACAGCTACCCCTCTGATAGTTTATCAAAGGTTTTCAAAGTGATCAGCTTCGTCCAGGATTTGTACTGAAGCAGCTGTCTAGAAGGAAATGTGGGAAATAGAAATCTGTCACTTAAGCGGTACAACCGGCATATGGCAGGATGCACAGCTGCCAAAATATAAATGTCCTCTTGTCTTTATTTTAAAAAAAAAAGTGTATTCCATAATTCCATTTCTGCCCTCCACCATATGTGTTTTGTGCTGCAGCCATGCCAGGGTGTTATCTGAAAATAGCAAGAAAGAGAGCAGTCATAACAAAAGAAGGGAAAAAATCAACCCTAAGTGCAATTGTGGCCTTATTCCAGTTATTTCTTAACGTATATCTTAAATAAAAATTCATTTTTATCTTGGATGCTAATGAATAAACAAAAGAGCTGAATCCACTGACAATCTGAAGAAGCTGCCTGGTGTGGGTAGAAAAGAGAACCAATTTCCTAAAATATATATTACAGCATTCAGTTCTGCAGTTTTAGGGCTCAGACTTGCTCCCGTTAAAACCAATGGCATAATCTCCATCACTTCCAAAGTGAGCAGGGTTGGGCTTTTCAGTAGTTTAAACCTGTGGTAAAATGCTAAGATTCCATTTCAGTTAGCTCTTCAAATGATCTGGGATGTTTTGTTCATTGCAAAAAGAGTTTGCTTAAGGTAAGAGGAATAGGAGTTAACCAGACTTAAGAAATCCCACAATATAACTGGTTGTCTCCAAAGATGCCTCTGGCCTTCTAGATGAGCTGTAATGTCTTTAACTAAAGTGCCTCGCTCTCCTCAGTCTCAGTGAACATTCAATGTAGTCAATTTACTATTGTTTGTTTTCCTTAAATTCACTCACTAGGCAAGGAGATAGCACCTGGCCTATGCACCACATGACCCTCTTTGTGCTCATCCTCTGCAGTGAAGTAAGTGTCAGGCTTTGTGAATAGACTGACGCCTTGACACTCGGTGTTCACAGAATACTGAAACATAGAACATGGGAAGAAAAGGAGTACTTGTGGCACCTTAGAGACTAACAAATTTATTAGAGCATAAGCTTTCGTGAGCTACAGCTCACTTCATCGAATGCATCCGATGAAGTGAGCTGTAGCTCACGAAAGCTTATGCTCTAATAAATTTGTTAGTCTCTAAGGTGCCACAAGTACTCCTTTTTCTTTTTGCGAATACAGACTAACATGGCTGCTACTCTGAAACCTGTCATAGAACGTGGGGTCTCTCCTGATCATCGGGACATGTTTTGTCCACCCCGACCTCTGTGTGACCCCATTGAAATCAAAGGAACTGAGACCGTGAATGAGAGAGGATATTCTTTTCCTTTCTTCAATATTCTGTTACGTTTGGAGGAAAAAATCAAAATAAATTTCAAATGTGCATTTCCAGCATGATTAAATCAGACTCATAAACAGTCACTAGTAGTTGTGCAGTGCAATGTATGGGAGTGAAGACTTATTCTCTAGGGCTGAGAATAAATGGGTTTTGAATGGGAAACAGATTATAATTTACCAGTTTTTTCCAGACTAGACAATGCTGAACAATTAAAATTAATCTATTGTCTGCCTTGGCGCTTACATAAACATTCTTAATTGATACATTCTGACCTGTGGGTAAAGGAAGAGGAGAGTGGTTCCTAAATGTGCTTCTACTTTGATGTGCACAAAAAATACGGGAAGGTTCTGTAAAGATGTGGGAAGGTTCATTTTAGACATCCCCGTTCATTTAATCCTTCGGTGTCTTTTGATTGAATCCTGTTGGATGCACTTAACGTAGCGGTGTCATCTTGGTTCAGCCCTTTTGCTAGTAGAAATTAGAAAATGAAAAGGTTCTCATGAAGTTTGCTAGTGCGGTGTTTGGAAGCTAAGGTCAAGTTTTTCAAAAGTGATTAGTGATCTTGGGTGTCGATGTTTTTGGGAGCCCTGTGTGAGATGCTTTAGGGAGGCCTAATTTTCAAAAGGCGAGTGCTCAAATTTCTGCAAACCACATCTGCTTCAGGTGTCTCAAATTGGGAACCCCACATCAGGAGTCGCTTCAGAAAATCTTGCCCTAAAGGTAGTAAGTGCAATGTGTTCTTTTAATGGTGCTGATCGCATTTATCCTCAAGTCAATTTTTTTCAGAAATTTGGTCAGGAAAACCCATGTGACTTGTTCTGTGACTAGGTAGATGGAAGTGTATTTTCCTGTACTGAAGATTTTTATGCTGCTTTATCTCAATTCTGCTCAGAGACCTGTAGAGAAACCAGGGATGCCAGAGTTTTTTATGTGAATTACTACTTTATTGGAAAGGGATTCCATAATATTTAGCCTACGGATGAGGGGGAAGAATTTTGATAACCTGCAGTTAAAATAACTGATACATCTTTTAAAATATGTCCGCCTTCAGTTAATGCAGTTTTTCTTTCGTTAACACTCCAGCAAATGCTACAGGATGTGTGTAACACATGAAATTGCAAGTACAGTACTCTTGTGGGAGACATGAAACAAACAGAATGAAGGAAAATGTGTATTTCATTTGTTTTAATCAGTAGTTTTATCTAAGATTACATGGTGTAAAGTTGGATTTTTGAAGTATTGAAAACTTTTTTTTGGCAGTTGTCATAAGCAGTATGACACAGTTCCTCCTCAGCCTTGGTGGGTCCTGAGCTTATTGGCGGATTTGCTCACCTCAGAGATTCACGGCAGCCCTCACTTTGGCCACTTTCGTGGTTCAAATCTGCTGTTCGCTCAGTTAGCCTCATCACTGGCCAGCATGGGGAAAGGAAGAAGAACAATCCCTGCAGTCTCTGTTGATCCACCTAGTGAATTGGGGAACAGACCAGAGACTTTCTCCTCTGGTGGAACCCACAGTCCAGTTCAACTCCTCCAGTATCAAATTGGGGGGATGGCCCGCCCTCTACTCTGGGTTCCAGCCCAGGGCCCTATGGATTGCAACTGTATACAATGGTTCCTATAATACCTGCATTACAGCTATAACTCCCTGGGCTACTTCCCCAGGGCCTCCTCCCAACACCTTCTTTATTCTCACCACAGGACCTTTCTCCTGATGTTTGATAATGCTTGTACTTCTTGGTCTTCCAGTAGTACGCCTTCTCCCTCTCAGCTTCTTGCGCTTCTTGCTCCCAACTCCTCGCACACGCACCACAAACTGAAGTGAGCTCCTTTTTAAAACCCAGGTGCCCTGATTAGCCTGCCTTAATTGATTCTAGCAGCTTCTTGATTGGCTGCAGGTGTTCTAATCAGCCTGTCTCCCTTAATTGTTTCCAGAAAGTTCCTGATTGTTCTGGAACCTTCCCTGTTACCTTACCCAGGGAAAAGGGACCTACTTAACCTGTGGCTAATATATCTGCCTTCTATCACTTTCCTGTAGCCATCTGGCCCGACCTGTCACAGCAGTCATACTGCCTTTCGTTTCCATATGGATGACGCACTCAAAGGAGAGGGGTTTTTGATACCGATTAAAGGGTCAAGACAACTTTAGTCAATATTTTCAAGTTATTGATGATCCCATTATTACTGATGTATGGCCAAACTGGAAAAAAAAAACAACCCACAGTCACACACGGAGGTGTAAGCAGTGCAACCTAGTGGTCAGAGCACGAGCCGAGCCTAGCCTAGTGGTCAGAGCAGAATCAGAGGGCAGAACCACGGACATGGTCAAGAGACAAGCCAATAGTTAAAGCCAGGAAGCAAGAGGCAGAACAGAACCCAGGGGCAGAGTTGCAGTTGTGGTCAGGAGACAAACCAGGGGTCAGGAATCAGGAGTACAGAGGTAGGCAGAGACTAGGGCAGGAGTGGAGCAGAAGGGGTTGGAGCAAGGGCCAGACAGGAAGCAGGAAGTAGGTCTGGCACTGCTGCAGGAGTAGAACACGTTGAGCACCCATTGTATTGCTCCAGGGTTAAAATGGTGATCAGTTGGCTCTTCTGACCAATCAGGGAGCACAGTCACTTAGTGAGGGTTTATTGGGCCCAGTGGAGTCATTGGAGACCGAACCCAAAGGCAGCAGAGTTCCTGACCCCACTAGCACTTATAAAATACGGGATAGTGTAACCTTACTATAAGATGTACCATGGCCCTCCAAAGTTACAAATTTAATAGGCAACCTTGTTATCAATTAAAAACACACACAATACACAGAAGTTGGGAATAATTTATCTTTCTTTTAATTTTTTGCTAAACTAGAGACATTTTTGAAAAACTTCCCACTGTTGATAAGTGATCAGATGAACCAATGTTGCCAACATCGGCTATCTGGTGTACATGGGCTGTGGGCTGCTGATGAGATTGTCAGCATCATTTCAATTAGACTTTCTCGCATGCAAGGTTAGAATGATGTGGTGCTATCCTAGGCACTAGCTCATAGTGGGCTGTCTCTACAGCTGGTGTCCCAATGTTGTTATCTCCAGTTCAGCTCAATGCTAGCAATGGCAAGAAACATTTAAAAAAAAATCTCCCTAGTGTAGAAAAGGCTTAAAAAGCCAGGCTTAGTTTCAACTCCTGTGTAGTGTGGTTTTCCTAGTTATCCTACTTAAGTTCTGTTAGAAGAACACAAGGAAAATTGCAAAAAGAAAAGGAGTACTTGTGGCACCTTAGAGACTAACAAATTTATTAGAGCATAAGCTTTCGTGAGCTACAGCTCACTTCATCGGATGCATGAAAATTGCAGTTTCATAATTCATTTGAAGATAGTTAAGGATTATAAATTTAACCTCATGTAGTTTGATGCTGGTTCAATATAATTAAGATTTATGTTGCATTACTGTCACTTGGGTAATAGCTTTCCCTTTTTTTTTTTCTAACCTCATCAGCTATCCCATATCAGTGCTAAGAGTTCTTTATTTACATTTTTATGCAAGATATTTTTGGAGAGGAGAATAAATACAAAGCATAAAGCAGTCTATTTCTAAACATCTTGTCACATTCAAACTAAACAGTCTTATTCCAGCGCATGAGACGTGAGCATTGGCAATATCGAATCATTAGTAGCTTTCTAGTAAGACTGCAAGTTTAGTAACATGGAATACAAGAAAAGAGCATGAAAAATATTGCTGTCTGGAAACATTACAAGGAATAGCTGATATGTACAATGAAATAGTTGCCATTCAGTAACGAGGTAAAAAGTTCACACTGCAGTGTAGAACAGACTAGTTTGTTATATTGTATAGTGGTCATTTATATTGTCTAACATTGGTCTAATAAATGAAACATGAAAATCAACACTGTTTTAAAACTCATAATGAACTGTAAAATATTGGGAAAGTTTAAAACCTTACATTTTCCAGCAGTTCAGTAAATTATGGCTAGTTGAGCTAGTCTGCCCAAGGGAGTTGCAAATAGGGCAGTGCGGTGCCAGACCCGCTCAATGAACTGCTATAATTCTCTCCATACCAGGAAAGCAGGTCCCATTGTGCCACATGTGGTTGACTCTTTCCCCCTTGTAATCAAATCAAATCTGGTTCCTTGACCTTTGTCTCCTGTGCACATTCCTGTTCTTGTGATAAGGTATAATTGGCACTTGTCACTGAAATTTTATGGGTAAACTCCTGTCCACCTTACCCCGTAAAAAAAAAAAAAAAAAGGGGTGGGGGTGGGGAGCGTAAATTGGAGTTCTGCAAAAGTAAGGTGAACAGGATATATCACTACATGATCACTCTGTGATTGTGCAGTCATATGCGGGCAAAACTCCCATTTGAAATGAATGGTAGTCTTAGTTGTGGGAGAACTTTCAGCCCTGGGGCCCTCAATCATTAGTCTAATTTTTCAGCTGTATGGTTCAAAACGAATAGGGCACAATTAGATGGAGAAGCACTAATTTTGTCTGTCTTCCACACACAAAAATCATATTTCAGGAACAGACCTGCACTTGAGGCACATTCATTATCCATTGCTCTGTGAGTAGAGTTGAGCAAATAGCTGATTTTTTTCAGTTCACTGGAATTTCCAAAACATGAAAATAAAACTGGGTCAGGTCATGCTGCAAATGAAAATTTTCAGAATTTTTTGTGAATAGAAAAAGTTGTTTAAATAAACAAACATTTTGTTCAAACCAAAACATTAGTTCCCAGGCCATTGTAACCAATTTTTTCTGCCCACAAAAGCAAGTGGCTAGATTCACAAAACCATGGGGGGAAGAGAAGTGCGCCTACCCTATGCCCTCTAGCCCTCTGGTTAGGGCATTCCCTTGGGATGTGAGAGACCCAGCTGCAAGTTCCTTGGTACAATTACTATTTATTTATATAAATTGGAATAGCTTCAACAGGGAGACCCACTCCAGAATAGCCAGTAGCCCAGTGGTGGTCTGTCCTCCTGGTCACCCGGAGGGAATTGTGGGAAGGCACTGGAAGACTATCAGCACTCAAGTCATTTAGACTGCATCCACTCTACAAAGTGGGGGGTTACCAGCGCAAGTGACAGCAGCACCCAGGATCTAACCCACACCTTCAGCCAGGCCAGTTAGCCTGGGTTGAAAGCTCCAGTGGACAGGAGTGGGGAGCAGTTAGGGGCAACTCGACAGACCTTTAGTGTGGGGCTTGTCCAGGGTGTGTGCCCATGAAGTGCTGAGCCTATGGGTTACTGTAACACCAACAGACCTTGGGCATCGGCAGGTAGGAGCAAACTGGAGACCTCTGGAGCTTAGTGCATGAGCCTCTATCACATGAGCTAAAAGCCAACTGGCTGTTAGCTAAGGCTGTAGAGCAGACTCATTAATTGCTCTCTAAGTGGTCTCGGTGCCACTAGATGGGACAGAACACCACACCCAGGAGGTGTGTGGCTTACATTAGACTTAATAAATAATCATAATTGTATAGTTAGCAAACTTGCCTTGGATCCTGTTTCTTTTGCAGATGCACTTACATAGCTTGTATTTTACTTTGGAAATAAATTTTAGATCACTATGCCAGTTCTACCTAGAGATATGATTTATGACCTTCCATTCTCTTCTGTTCATCTTTTAGCTTGAACTGGTTAAATCCTTTTATTCCCCCTCCCTGCCCGCCATCCTAGGGTCTCTAGCCATTCTTCAAGTTCTTCAAGTTGATTGGTTCAGCACGCCAAGTAAAGTGGATTGTTTCATATGGCTTCACTTAGAAGGAAGGAGAATTTTGCAACATAAGTCCACTGTCCAGTAATCGGCATAAGGAAACTGCAGTGCAGTTTTCGCAAGCTGTTCCAGCATAAAGACCAGTTTACCTTGTCATTCCTTGGGAAAAAGTTCATGGTTCATGGGCAGAAGTCAGGGTAGAAGGGGTCTGTGATGCTTGCTCAGCTGATATCCATTGGCTATTCAAGTTATACAACAGAAGTTTTGAGACCACAGATCTGCAAAACTGAGCAGTTTTGGGTCACGACGTTTTGTGTGAACCTTCTTGGGTTTGGAGTCAATCAGACCCAAAGACTCAAAGCAAAACACAACTAAAGGTCAGCTATGGGTGGAAACCACGCAGAACCGACAATCCATCCATGGTTTCCAAATGAAGCCAAGACCCTGCCTATGTTAACTTCAAACTTGGACTAGGTGCTGTGAAACATTTCTGAAAAGCTGGGCAATGTTTTCTGTTTACTAAGGAGAGTTCCTTTTAGATCAGTGTCAGAGACAGATTCTTTCAGGCTACATACAAAGGTCTAAAGTTCTCCACTGTCTTGTACCTCCCACACCCTTTTTGAATGACAGTATTTGGGTATAAGTTCAGCAAAATTCCCCCCAGAATATGTTAGAAAATTTTGAAATTTGTTATCTTTTAGAGTAAAAACTATGGAATCACATACTGCAGTGAATTAAAACTATGACCATCTAGCAAATGCTGGCTTGTTGGGTTTTTTTCTTTTCTTTTTTTTTGGCTAGCAAACCTCTGGAACCTAAAACCAAAAGCTTTGCAGATCACAGGAATGATGGGTAGAAATTAAAAATCCTTTATTTGCAAATGGAATTGTATTTCTTGATACTAAACAACACTGAAGAGTAATATCCTCCTTTCAGTTTGCCTCTGGAATGTACGTTTGTGTCAATGGGAAGCTTGCAAATAAAATAATTGGAGACTATGCCTAAAAGTGTATTAGCACTAAGAAGGGCTAGGGACTCCAGAGTTTGGCTAGGGACTCCATTACTTATTAAGAAAAGGAATCGTTCATGCAAATTGTGAATTTTTTGTAAAAGGGGCAGGAATATTTAATGACTCTGTTCCCCATCAAACAATAGTAGGCAGGGCTGGAAATAGAATAGCTACATAATTGGGAAACACTGGAGTTTTCATGATGAAAATGAGCAGTGTTGTTTCTTGCTTTTTATTTTTCATCATCGTCTGTGTCAGATGGTGAGAACTCCTCCAGAACCAGCCTGCTGAGGGTAGACCACCAACCGCAATCACGTGTTTTCTTTTGGCCTAGTCATGCAATTCACATGTCTCCAGGATCATGGGAATTGTCAGCTCAGAAAAATGACTGCCTTATTCCAACAGAGCGATTGAAAATATTATATAATGAGAATGCAACAGGTTGGATACTCCACCTCTCCATCCGAGTTGCCACCTGATGTGCTGGGGTTAAACTGAGCCTCTCCTGCTCAACCAGACTGGGTTCCGTCTCCCTGCTTTGTGGAATTAGGCTCTCTGGCCTCTTGCAGCACACACAAAGGCAGGGCCACACCCCACTGCAGACACAGACTGAAGTCAGCTCTCTGTGAGAGGGCTCCCCCAGCGCTCACGTGCCCACCCCTTTCGGGAGACAAACCCAAAATAACACAGTCTTGCACTGTATAGAACTATCTGTACAATGCAAGCTCATAAAATTCACCCTCTTCCTCAGTGTGAAGAGAGATATGCACAAGACTTTTTGCCCCCCTCCCCAGTTAGAAATTGCATAAACTGGGTTTAATAATGAACAAAACAAATGTTATTAACTATTAAAGGCGGGGTTTAAATGGTTCCAGGGATAGCAAACAGAACAAAGCAGATTTCCTTAATAAATAAACAAAAGCCACTAACTGAGCTTGACATACCAGATAGATTGAATAGAAATTAGCAGATTCTCACCCTGAGTGATAAACAGACTGGCAGATTCTTAAGGCACAAGATGCCTGGGCTTTCCCAGGTTTTCATACACAGGCTAAAAATCCTTCCAGCCTGGGACCATCACTTCCCACAGTTCAGTCTTTGTTCTTCAGGTGTTTTCAGGTGTATTGTTCTAGGGAGAGTGAGGATTCCTCCTTTATATCCTCCCCCCACACACACACACTTGGTGGAAAGCTTTTTTCCTGTGACCTGGGTCAAAGTTCCCATTGTGTAGAAGCATCTCTGAGAGGTTTCTGTTGCACACAGTTCCTGCGTTCATCCTTATGCATGTGTGCATTTCTTCAATAAGCCACTAAAATTGTTTGGCCTCATCTAAAGTAGCACATTTGGAATACAGAGACATGGTTAATATTCCCAGCTCCAGATACAAAAATGATACATGCATGCAAATTGGATAAACACATTCAGTAAATTATAACCTTTCCAATGATATCTTACAAGACCCATCTTGCATAAAGTATATCTGTTATACCATGTTCAGATCATAACCATATTTCTATGAAGAATATGGGGTGTAACATCGCAGAGAACTCCCCTCCAAATGGAGTGGTAAAGGGGCGAGCATTCCCTACATGTGTTGTAGCAACGAATCAGCAAAGAGAGGCATTTTCTCCAGAACAGTTTTTTGCTATAGTGGACATACTAAAATGTATCTTAAGCACCTACTGTTTTTCAGATGATTCATAGGGGAGGATGGCGCAGACGTGAGGAAGCTTTTGAATTTGAAAGGAATGGCTTGTTGCATATTCTCTCCTGGTCCTGTTGCCTGTGAGGTTTATTTCCTCTGACAGTGATTTCCATGTGATAAATAGCTCTTTTCTCTCATTTCCATAGGCCCTCCAGGAAGGCGGGGAAAGCCGGGACGACGAGGAGAACCTGGTAAGCCTCATCTTTCCTCCTGTGGAGTGTGGTGCATCCAGGTGATGATTGGAGTAATACTTAAAAGTACTTGAACTGCTTGATAAAGATACTAGCCACCTTTATCTAATTGACCTGTGAAATGAAGAAGTCCCATCTCTCATGAACAATAGGTTATCTATTGATTTAAACCCTTCAGCTCTATTCGTACCTAGCCACAGTGACTTAAAGGGGCGGGCACTATCACATTGATTATGCAAGTGTGTGTCTGCCGTGTGTAATTTATTAGTCTGCTGTTTTTTCCTTTAGCCATGTGTGCCCCATTCTTTTTCAAAGAAAGACAGGACAGGGAGAAGGGAGGTGAGCATGTGAACAGTCATAACAAATAATACAGAGAGAAATATAAAAGGCACATATACAGTGTCTCGGGAACCGTACACTGGCTTGTTATTTTAGGATTACATATACATTATACACCTGGTGTGGTCTATTAAAATGTTCACAGACTGAGAGTCAGGAATGAGTGAATTCTAAGCCTAACTTGTGTTGGTCTTGGGCACAAATTCTTGAGATTCACGTTCACCCATAGCCTTTATCTCAGCTAGCTAACTCATGTAAAAACTATAAACTTCCTCATCCTTCGCAAGGAGTTCCCCATTTGTCAGTCGTCATGTTTTAGCTAACTTGAGATAAGAACACGCCTGTCTTCCTTGTGAAGACTGTTTTTCTGCCTCACTTGTGAAATGGGGCTAATGCTGCTTCTATATCAGCTTCAAAAGGGTATTTGCTCTATGCTTTGAAGCTAGAAGGTACTACGGAAGTAGAGTGGAACGTAGTTGGATTTGGGAGGTAAAAACATACCTAAAGAACTGCATGGAGTTTGTGAACAGTTGTACAAATTAAAAAATGGTGGATGAAATTTTTTGCCTCCCAACCTTGACAGTGCCCTTTTAATTTGGTCTAAGCAAACGTGGCACTGTAAATATGTATTTTTAATTAGCAACAGGGCTTCTGTGCTTTGGATATAGTTTCATTTCAAGGGCTAGCCAAAAATATTCTCAGGTGGTGCAACATCTGGGGCTGTAAGCCCAAGCTGGTCATATCCCAAACTGATATAAACACTCAGCTCTGAACTTCTAGAACACATATGATGGAATTAAGGGTAGGTAAATTTCATATCAATAGAAGTGCAGCATGGTGTCAGCCTGTGGAACTCAGTGCTGCAGGAGAACATATAATCAAATACTTTCACTGAATTTCAGAAAGGGCTGAATAATTTTTTGACCATCAGTATTTGCAGTTATGAGGAGGTGGAGCGAGGTAAATCATGCACTACAGGCCATAGAACTGATTGCCATAGAGGTCAGGAAATAATTTCCTTCGCTTCCTCACTAGAGGACATCACATATTGGGCCAGGTAAATATCAGAGATTGTTGCAACCAGCAAAAGGATATTGGACTTCATGGGACAGCGATCCAATCTGCTACAATGAATCCTGTTCTGCTTGACTAAGTCCAGCTGTCGAGGTGGAGTATCCTGTCATGTGGTTTTAATTTCTTAATGTTGCACTCTGCTCCATAAAGTTATTGGTTGACTATAAGATTCAACCAAGTGCTAACTGCAACATTCAAACAGTGAACAGTGTTTAAATACATCAGTTTATTGAATTTTCTCTTATGACATTGTCCATCTATTTAGTCATCAAACATTTTAAATCAGGGGTGGGCAAACTTTTTGACCCGAGGGCCACATCGGGGTTGTGAAACTGTATGGAGGGACGGGTAGGGAAGGCTGTGCCTCCCCAAACTGCCTGGCCCCCCAATCCCTCCCACTTCCCTCTCCCTGACTGCCCCCCTCAGAACCTCTGACCCACCCAACCCCCCTCTCCTTGTCCCCTTACTGCCCCATCCCGGGATTCCCCCCGCTTTCTGCTCCCTGTCTCCTGACTACTCTGACCTATCCACATTCCCACCCCTTAACAGGCCCCCCGGGACTCCCACACCTATTCAACCCCCCCGTTCCACATCCCCTGACCACTCCCCAGAACCTCCGCCCCATCCAATCGCCTCCTGTTCCTGGACTTCCCCCTGGGACCTCCTGCCCCTTATCCAACCTCCCTGCCCCCTTACCATGCCACTCAGAGCAGCAGGACAGGAAGCTGCACTGCCCAGCTGGAGCCAGCCGTGCAGCCTGCACAGCAGCGTGGCTGTGGGGAGGGGGGACAGTGGGGGAAGGGCTGGGGACTAGCCTCCCCGGCCGGGAGCTCAAGGGCCAGGCAAGACGGTCCCGTGGGCCGGATGTGGCCCCCGGGCCGTAGTTTGCCCACTTCTGTTTTAAAGACGTCATTAAGGCTCAAGATGATGATCTCTGAGAATTCGTATGCAAACTACATTTTAATATTTCACGTGAACAGCCTGAAAATACGATTATTGTGATGCTAGTAGCAATCATATTAAAATAGCATCTAGAGTCCGAATGTGAGATTTGGACCTTGTTGTGCTAGGCACTGTACAGATACGGTAAGAGACTAACCCTGCCCCAAAAAGCTGCTTACATTTTACATATACAGCACCAAGAGTGAGAAAAAGAAAGTGCTATTATCTCTAATTTACAGATGGGGAACAGAGGCACAGAGAGACTAAGTGACTTGCCGCCGGTGATACAGGAAGTCTGTAGCAGAGCAGGGACTTGAACTGAGGTCTCCTGAGTTCCAGTTCAGTGTGTTAACCATAAGAATATCCTTCCTCTTAAGGAACAGAAAACTGCCCTGGGATAAGATGACAAGCAGCAGAGGAATTATAAAGAATTAATGAGACTCAAGTATGTCTCTTTAGATTTTTCTGTAATTGGGGAGGGAAACCCAAGGAGAAACTGTAGTTATTTTTGGCAGGGAGGCTCATAGGGCACACACTTGTGGTAGATGGTTAAACTATGCCTAACTCTGAGATGGAACAAAAGCACACAACGCAGTACACTAGATACAGCAAAGTAGTTAAACACAGCCTATGTAATGAAGCCCCTGAGAATTGTCATGCTGTATTATAGATATAAAGAAAGGCAAAGAGCAGACTTCCCTCTGCGTATTGGTTTTGGCATAGCTGCCAAAAGTTTGTTTTCATAGATAGCTTGAATATATATTTATATATTTGTTTCATAATCTTACCACACATAAACCAGGTCCTTGTTCTTTCACCACAGCTGATAAATGGGAATAAAAATTTGTTTGCCTAGCATGATAGCATCCCTCCCTGGAGATTCTATGTGGTTACAACTTCACAGCCTCCAGACCAATACTGTCTTAGTGCCAGAAGGCTCAGCACTGGTTCAGGCTTGCCCTGGGGGAGGTCTTTCTCTGGCAGCTGTTAAAATTATAATGTTAAAGCTTTCTAATAACATATGAGGCATTCAATAAATTTGTTTTAAAATCAAGCAGCTTTCCACAGTGACGTTGGAGAGATCAGCCTGGTTCCTCCAACCACACCCACTTCTTGATTTAAAACACGACTGAACCATTTCTTTTCTGTTTAGATTTGGACAGTATAAAAATTAATCAGACAGCTATACATTTATAGGAATTTACAAAGAGTTCATCACTCTTGAAGAACACTGAAGACGACTGATGATGGGCAGTGTTTATGGGTGGATAAAATACTATTTCAAAATTAATTTAAAATTTCTTTAGAAAAACTGAAGTACTTAAAGGACATGTCTAAACTGTGGAGCCATTAGGCCAAATGCAAACCAAAGTTAAGTGGTAAAACTGCTGATATTCTGGCCATGCTAGGACTTCCACCATTGCCACTCATGGTGAAATTGCACTAGTGCTAGACCAACACTGGGTAAAAGTGCTAGTGCAGCCAAACATAGATGGGTTCACTCTGCTAATCTGCTTGGAATTCAACAATTATTACCAAACCATATAGGTGCTAAATACTACATTCCAAAGGGATTATCACCTTTCCCTCCTCCTCTGCTCTTACTGATTGGGGACAAAAAGATAAATTGTTTCTACCCCATGAATGGAGGAATAGGAGGGGAATTCCTGGCTCCTGGTCTTGCTGCAGCTGCTTTCTGAGATAATAGAGGGGATGGTCTTGCTGCAGCTGCTCACTTCTGGAAGTGATGTGGCCTTCCAGAGCTGTCCCCTCCCCACATACATAGACCCGTCTGCCGGCCAGTACTGTACCAGTGTTAGGCTATCCATGGGATAAGTGCTGTAAATTTTCAGTGCAGAGGCAGCCTTTAGTGGAAAGAAACTTCCCCATAAACCCAGCCAAAGCCCTGCACTGGGGCAGTTTGAAACTCTCTCCCTGTGAGTTCCACTGCATGTTCCTGCTCTTGTCCTTTGGCCTGGTCAGGACATAAGTGTGTTAGGACCCAGGACTGTAAACTTCAAAAGTAAATGCACAGGCACATTTGTACATGGCCTGAGTGTTGTGAAAATCTCTATGAAACATGTAAAGCAAATGTGAATTTGGGGGTTTCTTGAGTCCCCCAAGCCCTTCTTGTCCTTTACACCCCTGGTGACAGCCCAGGTTTCTTCTAATGGTCTTCACTGACCTTCATGTTTAAACAGAAACAATGCATAGATTTGAAAAGCATTTTTGTCAGTGTCAGTACAGTTAAACAGTCCAGAGATTTATTGAGTCATTGACTCTATCTGACCCATTTTATTTATCTGCAGTCATCTGGCTCTTATTTAATTGTTTCCATGTCTCTGACAGAGGAGCAGTCAAAGCATGGATTTCACATATGTCTCAAAGCTATATGCAAAGAAGGAATCACCTTTGTAAAGGGCATTCAGGTTACAGCTTCCTGGAAGAGGCTGCTTTTTAAAAAAAAGTCAGTGTAAAAAATCAGTATAATGTTGCAACTATGGGACCAAGATACCTTAAACAACTAATTGGTCTCACTTGGGAAGCACCATCCTTCCCTCACCTTTCAGGTGTGTCTACAGAAAACAAGAAAGCCACTACATGAACACTGAGTGCATCAATTGGCTTGTGGGTTTCGCTTTTCTTTGCAACTGTTTGACGTGTTCAGGCAGCCAAAACTGTTTTAGACAGAACTGCTACAGTACATTTCTGTAGAGCAGTGGTTCTCAACGTTTTGTACTGGTGACCCCTTTCACATAGCAAGCCTCTGAGTGCGACCCCCACCTTATAAATTAAAAACACTTTTAAAATATATTTAACACCATTATAAATGCTAGAGGCAAAGCAGGGTTTGGGGTAGAGGCTGAGAGCTCATGACCCCCTGAGTAATAACCTCGCAACTCCCTGAGGGATCCCAACCTCCAGTTTGAGAACCCCTGCTGTAGAGCATACTACAGATCTGTGGCTGTCCCAGTGCTTTCTGGGATACCTGAAGCATTTATCCTATAGTGCTCAGCACTCTTGCTGGGACTAGGGGGCTTTAGGATAATTTTTTATATACGAGGCATTGCAGGAGGCTGACTCAATGGATTCATATGCAACACAGGTGGCTTCTCATCTGCACCGGGAAGAAAACATTGTAGATATCACCTATTAAGTAGGATCTTAGCTAGAAACTCATCAGGGTTGCCATCAATTTCTACGAGAGGGAAAAAGCATCTTGTTAGACAATGTGTTATTGACATGTTTTAAGTAAACAACTTGCACCTGGTATAGACAGGAAGGGAAAGTGATATTTAAAAATGTTTGATTCTTGTTCATGGTACCTCTACAGCCCCAGCTATATATTTTTTAAATATAACTGTCCTTTTCCATGCTAAGGGCAAAATCTTGTTCACATCGTGTTAATATGTTCTCAAACATTTTCCCAGTGTCAATAAGGTCTAACTGATTAAGGCCACGTCTATACGTACAGCGCTGCCGCGGGGAAGTTTTACCGATGCAGCCCATCTAGTGCAGACGCTCTGTTCCGACCTCTGCAAATGGCAGAAGCTCTGTCGGCGGGAGAAGCACAGCATGTTTGGAATGAGCTATATGCCAAAAATAATGAAAGCAAAAGATTCCAAGTTCTTGGGTCTGGGGCTGGTCACTTACATATGTTTTATAGTGCCTGGCACTACAAAGCCCCATCCTGGTAGCCTTTGAGCACTACCACAGTCTAAATATATATTAATAATAAATAACTAAAGCTGGATTAAAAGAACAGGGAATACTGTGTGCACTTCAAGACTAACAAATGTATTTGAGCATAAGCTTTCATGGGCTGGATTGTTAACTAACTAATCTGACTTCTTTTTCCTCCAACACATCCACCTTTGTGTGCCTGTGAGCATTTTCAAATACTTTTATATGCATTTAGAGTTCTGGCTATTAAACATAAAGTCATAATTATAGGAATTGTTTAAATCTAGCAGTAATAAATGCTGCAGGTTATAGATAAGAATGGCATCCTGCCCAACGCTATGTTTGTTAATGGGGTATCTGTCAGAAACGGCTCGGACTTTGTTCTGTAGGCTATTTTGTCTTCCCGTTTTCCTTTCTGAAATATGCCTCCGAAGTAATTTGTTATGGAATCCCAAATTTACGAAGGCTGTTTCCAATTTTTACTTGTTATAATAATAATAATTTGCAACTGGTTTCATTCTGTCTGTAGAACGTTGAAAATAAACTGATCAACTTTTTATTAATAATTTTGACAAATTTCTCAGAAAGGGAGAGTGCCTCATGCAGTGTACCTATATTTAAGGGAAGGAGAGTGAGCCCCTTTGCACATGGCTAACTTCTTTGCTTATTGCCTTTTAAAAAAAAAAAAAAAAAAAAAAAGACTTTCTTCTGTCGCAGACAAGTGTCTCATGACCAGTCTGTGAAAAACATTGAGCAAGTCAGAAACGATGTAGTTCTTGGACAATATTTAAAAAAAAATCAAATTTGGTTCATTCATAAGTCCCTTGAGGGACTCTATAACTTTTAGAATTAATGAAAATTCCTAGCCCAATTCTGCTCTTTATCAGTAAAAGTTTAAGCATAACTGATATCAATCAGGATATCAAGGTACTACTGCCCTGAGCTGCATGTTGCAAAAGATGATCTACAGTGATCCATCCAATTCAACTGAGCCTCATGACCAAGGCTGAGGCGTTTTATAAGAGCACATGGCAAATCAGATATCATAGTTGCTTGCCTATATTTGAGGGACACTGTATCTGAATTATGGCAAAAAGACAACAAAGTCTAAGGAAATTAGGTACATCATTACAATTCCGTATTAAAATGTCCTGTCCACGTCACTTAATTTGGTGTTCATTAAGATGAAAAGGGGCCTTGCGTGGGTAAATTGATAGAAATTAGTGAATAAATCAGGTTTATGTTAAGAGCCAGATTCTCTGCTGGTAAATTGGCTTAGGTCCACTAAGTTCAATGGAGCTACGCCAATTTACAACAGCTTAGGATCTGGTCATAAGAATTTAAATCTGTGAAAGTACAATAACAGCCATGTCATAGCCTAAGGTAAAGATAATGGTCCTGATCCGAAGATGGGCCAAGTTGCCCCGTAACAAATTAAACTTTGGATGTATGTCCTTCTAATATATAACCTACAGCATTCACAACTCACAATGAACTCACCATGGTCAGGCCCAGATGCTATCGGGTCTTGTGCTGAATACATTGAGCTGGCCTACTGATGCTAGCAGGCCAGTTCCTGGCAGTATGTATCCCGTGCCATAATAAATAGTTAGTTTGGATCCTAATTCTGACAATTATTTGTTTTTTATTGTTTCATTTTTAAACACTTAGATGTTTTAAACTAAGTTTTTTTTTAAAATTGAAAGCTTGAAAAGACTCATAAAAAGAAACAGAAATGTGCTTTCTCATTTAAAAATTGAGTTTCCAGTAAGCTGCTTTTTTTTTTTCTATTTAATTTCTCCCACAATTTTTTTTTGCTTTGAATCCATTTCTGGTTTTGATCATGTAGGAAATGGAGCATGAAGAGACCCAAAAACACACAGTGTAAAAAGCCTCTCAAACAAGAGTGGAACATGGATGTCATTGGTCCTCAGCCCAAATGTTCACCCCTGCTGCACAGTGCTGAAGGGATAGGAGTGAGGGAATGCTGCAGAAATTGGTCGGGAGTAGGCACCTGCATGGTGGAGGTGGTTACGCAGCAGATGTTATGTTCCCCACTGCCACCATCACCACTTGAGACCTGAGTTCTGTGGATCTGATCTAAAGACCATTAAAGTCAAGAGGAGTCTGTCTTTCTTTTGTTTTCAGTTACCTTGCCCTGTGCTTGGCACACGGCATGTTCCCCTCTCGTGGCAACATAAGTGAGTAGCAGCAGCATGACCCAATGGTTAGGTGCAGGAGTGGAAGTCAGGAGAATGTTCAGTGAAGCATGGAGCCCAGTAGGTGAAATGTGCTGCACATATGCTCAGTGGTGGTGGAATTTGTGCCTCGTAAGTTGCTATGCATCAGTAGCTCCCTTCCGTCGGCCACGTCTACTCTAGGAATGCTTGGCCGGTATAGGTATACTGATGTACTATAGCAACAACGCACTCCTAGTGGGGACACAGCTTATACCAGTAAAACCAGTGCAGCCTTACCCCCAAATGAAATAAGCTATACCATCAGAAGCACAGCTGTGCCAGTATAACTACATGTATGCTAGTGGCTTTTGCTGGCACAGCTGCGTTGGTCAGAGGTCCCACACAGCGCCTCACCCCCGTGAGTTGACATAGCTATGCCAGCGAAAGGCTGTAGTATAGACCTGGTCTCCTATTACAGACACCAGAAATGGGAGCAGAGAACTCCACAATGGCAGCTGTACGTTCCATAGACTTTTAGCTGTATTGCACTGCCACTTGCTGCTGCCAGCTCCGCACCTTCTCCAAGGCTCACATGCTAGAGATGAAGATTCAATTTTATCCTAGCGTGGGAGCATTCATGTACAGCTGCATAATACTCGCTCCAAAACCGGGTCGTAGATGCTGTGTTTTATCTACATATGGAATGCTGTCAAACTTGATGCAAAGTAGAAATATTGCTCTGACATCCTGACTCTCCCTGCCACATACTGTTTTGTATTGAATGATACTTTGCTTTCTTGTGGTTAATAAGTGTTTGGGATTTTGCTTTTGTTTTTCAGGACCTGCAGTAAGTACCATGGATTTTACTCTTGGGTCAACAAAGTTAAGGCAATTTTTTTTCCTTTCTGTATCATTTCACAAGAACAGCCTTTTTTGGTAGAGGTGTGTATGGAAGGAAAATTGGTACCAGATGCTGCTTTTTTTTCCCCCGCCCCCCCCCGCCCTTGATTGTAGACAACTAGTTTTAAAAAAAAAAAAAAAGCTTTAAAAATGCTTAACTCGCTGCCCTAAGGAGCCTGTGGCAATTTAAAACCCAGAAAATATTCTGTAAAAAAACATTGTTCTCTTTTTTTAAAGAGTTCTTTGGTCAGTTTCCATGCTCAAAAAATGTGCACACTGTATTTATTAATATTTTAATGTTTTGATGTTTTAAATTTGAAAACTGTCCATCTCGCTTCTCCCACCTATTGTGTCTCAGTTGGTTGATACTGCCTGTCATTAGTGATGTTGATAGCCCCACACCACTGTGATTCGGCCAAAAAAATTTATAGCTTTCTTTTCTCTTCGGGGCTGCTTGGTGAGTCATAAACATCCCTTGCAGCATGGCCAGAACCTTTATGGTGAATGCATTGTTTGAAGGGATGGTAGTTGAATATGTGCTAATCCTTCCTCCTAAGAAAACTTTCAGACACATCCGTCTTTATCCCCTCCAATGAAATCCCCAAATCTGTTACTTTCCAGTGCTCTTGGGGTGAGAAGTTAGCCTTACAGGCACCAGTTAAATGCTGTCATGGATGGGGTTTCCAATTGAACCTAAGGGAATTAGGCACCTGCCACCTTCCATTGACTTTCTGAAAGTCAATGAAAGGCATTTAAAACCTTCAACAGCTTTTGAAAGTCCTATTCTTTATATTTCAAACCTGCTGTGCTTTTCTTGATAAGCAATGTAATGTCAGTGTCAGTTTCTTCAAATACCATTCCCTTCCTGCTAAGGCCCAATGAGACTAGGAGGGAGTTACTCCAGTAATCTCTGCAATTCATTGATAAACCATCTTTTGATCTAGTTAATCTCCAATTCTATACATTTCATTTAAATCCTTGAGCTGATGATGAAACACAAGTAAAATGTTAGGGTGGTAAAACTCAGCAGTGTTGGTTAATGTGGGTTTGAACAACATTTTGTGTTTATACTTTGTTAATATGCGTTTATGTCCCTTGAGGTTTCATTTTTCTTTCAGGTTCATTTTTGAATCTGAAAATTTGGAGAAATGTGGGCAAAACTGCTATGTTGGCTTGGTTTTCAGTGGGAACCATAGAAGAACGTGCAGTTAACAATGATTTTGACCGATAACCTCCCTGAGGGGAGGGAAATGGGGCTTGTCTGAAACTCTACTCAGGGACACATTCTGTTATAAAGGTACTGCACGGTATTTGCAATCAGTCAGTGGGGGTATCTGTCTGCAGAAGCCTAGGTAAATGAATTTGTCCCAGCTCGCTGGTCTTTAGGAGTTTAGTCTGTCAGTGAAATCATTTTTCTGTAAATATTTTCTAAATAAAAAGTTCAACAGTCTGTTTATCCACATAGTACAATGAGTATATTGGTCTCCATAATATTAGCGAGGGAACATTTATTGGGGGAAAAACAATTTAGAAGCAAGTGATTCCAGATTACTTGGCACTGAGGTGAGCTGGTTATCGGCTCCTGAGCTTCCTTGTTATGCACAAAATCCAGAGCATGTTTTTGCTTCTTCAGCAAAATCGTTATACACACTGACCTACTAGAGCTAAGCCATAAGGCTCCGTCTTCGAGACATTCTGCTCTGGATTTACACCAGCACAATTCAACCACACAGAGCTTTGCATGGTATATTTTGGGCAGTTTTCCCCATGGATAGGGTGACTATATTTCCCTAAGGGAAAATGGGACACCACTTGGGGCTAGCATGAGTCTTCCGCCATTCCCCACGCGGGGCTGGCATCACTGCTTGCCTGAGTCCTGCCTGCCCCCACACATGAGGCTGGGACTGGCGTCACTGCTCACCCAAGCCCTGCCTTCCCTCCGCACGGAACTGGGGTCACTGCTCGCCCGAGCCCTGTCTGCCTCCTGTGCGAGCCCTGCCTCCCCCCCCACCCAGGGCTGGCATCGCCGCTCACCTCCCTGCACGTTCCTCTGCACGCCACTTTTTTGACAAAAGTGGGCATTTGTCCTGTGTGCTTTTGTCAACTGATCACATTTCTTTGCATTTGTTGCTTACCACCCCTTAAATTACTAAAAGTGAATATTTTAACAATTTAGGCTCCACTCCTGCAGTTGATAGCACAAGGTGTCTGCAGTCTGCCTTCATCCTGTCAATTGCAGGATCGAGGCCTGAAATGTTACTGTATGTCTGTTCACTTCTATTAATCTGATTTAGCTTGAACAACATATTTAGAAACTATTTCCTTTTGGTCTCCAGTTACTTTGACTTTGCTGGTTATCACGCGCTGTTGAATTGCAAATACTGCATAGGGGAGATTGTGGAGAGGCAGAGAGGCCCCACACCAGCAGAGAAGGGGCTAATGAGATCCTTTGGACCCAGCTAGCCTGCCTGCCATAACTAAAGTGGGAATAAAAGGAAAGAACCTGGCCCAGTCCAGGGCTGACTGGCCAGGAAGAAGGATTGAGCTCTGTCTCTTTGCACAAAAGGAGTTTTGCTGGTAGACAAGTTAGCTGGAGCATCCCCTGGGGAGTAGCAGTTCTCTCCCAGGAGAGAGCAACGCTCTACTAAGAGACTGTTTAGGAACCAAGCCCAAAGGAAAGGGCAGGGACACCCCAGGGGAAGATAGGGGGTGGTCCAGTACTGAGTTGATTCTCCTTTTTTGCATCAAAATGTTTCAGGGCTGAGCCCCTCCAGTAGCCCCAAAGGGGTTAAGACTGACAGAACAATTAGCTGGTGGGCCAAGCCCACTTCCATGGACACTGGAGACAGAGACTTCCTCCTCTTGGGGAGATCCACAGCCATAACAGGCAGCTGGGAAGGTCGAATAGGGGGCACTCCTGCAGTTATACCACTACAAACATTTTATTCACAAACAAGACTCTTTTCCACCTGCACACTTTTAGAAATTTTTTTTAACGTTATGTAAAACTTTTCTTAATAAGCCCTAAATCTGTGGCTTAAACTACAACTCTTGACAAAGACTCTTTAAACTCTTTTTTTTTTAAAGTCCTAAAACCCACAGAAACACAATGTTGTTTTATGTCAGCAGCATTGCAGTTAAGTCTATTACTTTCTTATGTTTCTTGATTTTTGGCCATAAGGAACTGATTACATTCTATACATATAGCGTCACATTACGCTAAAATGCATTCTCAATTATGTTGGCCACTAGTAGTAGCTGTTCTGGTGTTTTATTTTTGGCTGTCATAAATTAGTTGCATGTATGAAGTATTAGAATCTGTGGTACAATATTTAGGTCTGTTAGATGATTGATCATTCTGTCTATAGAAGAAGGAGTGCGCTAGTCAAATACTCTATAAAGACTCAGTTATAGAGGATATTAAAATCACATGCTGAGTAGGAAATTTTTACAGTCTGAAGGATAGATTTACCATATACTATAATTTAACATTTACTGTAACAGATATTAACAAACACTTTATGTATTAAGGTACAGACCATGGAAACTTACCAATAAATGAGGGTTATGATTTACCCAGTGTTTCCTACTTATATATTTTATGCTTCAGTTGTCCGGTACCATAAACCTTCATAAAAATTTCACTGTATATTTTACCTGAAGTCTGTAATTTATTAAATGAGTTGCTGTTGTAATTAATGTGTTGTTCCTGGATGAACCTACACTTCTGTAGAGTGTGTGTTAAATACTGCAGTGTCTCTTTAGTACACGTGGATGCTACTGTATTTAGATTGGAGGAAACTTGAGGAGAAAATATAGAAAGTTGACACAATAAGAAATGTCTGAATGCACCTACCATTGTATAATAACACCATGCCAATAAAGTCCATGTATATACAGTGTCACATGACATTGCTGTACTAGATACAACCCTTAAATTTAACAGCTCCGTACTTGGAATCTGCCTGCTGGCCTGCATATGTCCCTGACTCCACTGTAGGATTGCATGAGAGTAGGGGATGGGTGTGTGGGAGCAAAGCCCTTGCTAAGTAGCAAATGTATACAAAAAGTCAAAAACAGTTGAAAGGTGAAGAGATTTGTATTTGATTCACACTTGTATCAGTTTCCCCTCCAGTAGGAAAAGTTCCTCTTGTGAGAGCCTGCACTTTAAATGTTGCTGAGTTCTTGCGCCTCCCACTGGCTGCCAAGGATGCAGAAGGGACTAAGCCCTCCGGGTGGGTCAGGCTCTGAGTTTTACATATTGCAATGTATTGTCATGCTGCTGAGAGTAGAATTGTGACTGACTTTTTCTTGTTGTCTTGCTTATTCATTCCGCACAGGGGCAGTCAGGACGAGATGGCTACCCGGTAACTCTGCCATGCCATTTATATTTTACTCTCTTCTAAGCTACGCCTTACATTTCACTCTTTTTCCATCAGCCATCATGCTCTTTGCCTGTCTAAGGTTTTTTTTCTTCCTTTCCTCTCCCTTTAGTGGATACGGTATTTAAGGGATTTAATCCTAGAGCTCTAGAGCAGATTGTGCATTTTATACTAATGATTATTGGCTAAATCCTGACTCCCTTCGTATTTGTAGGGAAGCCTTACTCAAGCAAACCACTGAGAGCTTGCTAGAGTATAAACTGAGTGAGGACCTTGGGATTTGTCCCCATGTTAATGCTCAGCAGTAGAGGGGCCTCGTTTGGATGTTGACTTGCTGAAGGAAATGCACAGATAGCTGAAAATGAGCCTTGATGTATCCATATCTAAAAATATCCCAGTTGTTCTTTTCTAAAGTGTGTTACAGCATGTGGCACCCTAGCACCTCCAACTGTGATCTCACAGCAAAGCAATGCTGACCTCAGTCCCTGGTGTT